>NW_023501334.1:0-289545 GCF_013396195.1 Fusarium tjaetaba | reverse complement strand
GGATTGTGCCCATCATTGGTACCGTGCCATTCGGGCTTGGGATTATTGGTATCTACATGCCCATTCAGGCGCACGCCATTGACTGCTATCCCGGATATGCAGTATTTGTTAATGCTACTATAACAGCTGTACGAGCCTTGTTTAAGGCATTACTGCTACTGGCCGGACCTAAGTTTGCCAGCTTGGGCCTGTGATGGTGAAACTCCTTACTTGGATTCTTAGGTATGGTGTTTGTCCCAGTTCCTATCCTCTTTAACAGGTATGGGAAAGCTATCCGAGAAAAGTTCCCCGCAGACCTGGACGGATAGCGAGCATGGCGTAAAATCTCCAGCTTGCAAATAGTATTATCTGAAGTTATATCCCAAGAGGTCGCTGTAGAAGAATGACCAGGGGGATTTTGTAATGACCCGGACTAGATTAGTAATGCAACGCATCATGCCACGTGGTAACAAATGGAATTCACATCCTGATAGAGGTGCTGATAGTATACCATTTATTATCGTGACTTGACGTGTGTAGACCCAGATACCAACAAACAGGTCCAATAATTAAGGTCTCTTAGAAAAGGCGACTAACTGCCAGGCGTGTCATGTTTTCAATTCTCAGAAAGCAAGCTTTACTTGTGGTGGTCATGGTGATCCTTCAAGATGAACATCGACCAGTATAGACGACTCCTTCCAGAGTGTAATGTTTATATCTCTTACGATTCTGCCTTATCTAGGCCCCGTGCCCATGGCGGTCATCAAGATGAGCGAAACTTGGTTTCGCAATGACTCTTGAAGCCATCCCGGCAGTCCCCGGATCAAAGAAGTCCACCACAAGTTCTCGGGCACAAGGATCTGTGCACCAAAACCAGAATATACCTGGTCGCAAATCTTGTCAGCCACAACTTCAGCTGGTGTGACAGTGTCCTTCAACTTCCCATTTGCGACCATCTCTGCTGTCATGGCTGTCCTAATCCACGAGGGATGTACAACACTTTGATTTGTCAGAAGATATTCGTATCAATAATCAAGAGGATTTGACTTACCTGGTACGAACGCGTGGGGCTTTGTAGATATATCTCAGCTCCTGGCCAAGGCCTTCGTGGAAAGCCAGTAGGCCGACTTTCGTAGAGCCATAGGCCACATTCGTCGCTTGCGCCACAAAGGATGCCTGACTAGCGAGGTTGACAATATGACCGTGGTCTCGCTTGATCATGCTGGGGAGGAACTGCTTGGTGAGCAGGTAGGGGGCCAGGAGGTTTACATTAAAGATGTTCTTGAAGTAAGACTCTGGCAATTCTAGTATAGGTTTCAAATCTGCGAATCCGGCATTGTTGATCAGAACGGTCGGGTTGCCGTGGTCTGCTCTGATCTGATCTGCAACCGAAACTATAGCCTCTGAATCCGTGAGGTCAATCTTGTAGAAGTATGTATTTGGGGCTAAAGAAGGTCAGATACTTGTTGGCATTACATCTCTTGCGGCGCAATGAATGCCATCATGACTTGACAGGACTTACCCAACTTGGTAGCGGGAGGAATCCGATCCAGGATCAAGACCTTGACACCTTTTTCAGCAAACCTTGAGACTATGGCAGCCCCAATTCCATTGCTTCCTCCAGTGACAACCACAATTTCGCGGCTCCAATCCCATGAAGGGTCGCTGACATGGTTGTTGACCTTCCTCTTGGTATACCAAGCATTCAAGTATCCTAACGACTTGAGGGCAAGGAGGACTCCAGCAGTGACTTGAAACTTTGGGTTTTTAGCCAGGTCAATGACTTTCGACAGGATCTGTTGTTGTTGATACATGACCACCGATGACGATAATAAGCGCTATCTTTCTTAGTAAAGAGACAACCCTGGTTCGATTTTAATATAAAGAGAACAAAGGAACTACGCAAGGAGTTAAGCGATATTTTACAAGAGAACCAATTTATATAGGTATACATCATCGGAAGCTGGGCACTTGATGATCAAACCCGAAACGCTCCACTCTTGCCTCGCTTGCGTTATGCCACCTTGATTTTTTCGAGGAATGGTAAGCTACAGATGAGGTACAGCGATTCCGGATAGGCTTTGGTATAACATAAAGTATTTACTTTGTCGCTGTTGTCTAGTTCTGTCTTGGACTGAGACTCTAGTGCATTTCTCCGCAGTGACAGATTTGACTTTGTGGGGCTGTGCCGAGGGTATGCCGAGGGACTACCTCCGACTTTAGGGACTTCTCGTCGACTGTGACAGTAGGGACACTATAGCTTTGGCAAAGTCAACCTTGCATTATGGCAGCACCAAGCTACCCAGTCAGTTGCTCGATAGCCAGGGTGGATCCGCATGGCTTAGAACCTGCAGCAGCTCCCGATTCGTTACTATAGCATAAGGGGTCTTTACTTGTGAAGTTTGATTGTTTGTACCCTTGGTCTGAATCATGTAGGGGGGAAGGCTGCACTGACAGTTAAGCAGTCAGTAATTATGGTACAGTCGGACTCAGCCCCGTAGTTTCTTTAGGTTGATCAATTATTACTTTAATCTCTGGACTATGTGCTCCAGGTTCCATTGATCTTCTTACATCTTTATCTCCGACATAACTCTATTGCAAGCATCTCGCTATGTGCAGGCCCATCTTCTAGGTCATCTTGATAGGTTACATGGTTAATACCCATCAGGCTCTAGACCTGCCCAACCAGTCGCCATTTCCCAGTGCTCAGCCCAGCAACTCGAACGATGGCACACCGGGGGAAACTCTCCAGGTAAGCATCATTCAACTCAACCTCTGATAAGGTCGATGGAACCTCATTTTTTTAGGTGCATTACTAATCTTTCTCGTGTTCCCCATTTCTTCAAATATGCCATCTTGAATGCACCCCTGCCCAATTTGCATATTCCAGTCTTGGAATCAAAGTATGCCCACTTGCAACCCTTCTTCCGATTACACCTTAGACCGCAATCTCTATCGTTAGCGACAACCTGGCCTTTTTTCTCTAGGTTTCGTGTAGCATAAAATGTACACTCGTATATATAGTGACGCGTGCCGATCTTGTTTGGGCCCCCAATGCATTTAAACTCGGGCTTGTGCTGTTTCTTTTTTGAATTTTTACAATTTCTGTTGCACTCGTTGATTGCATCGGTTTTGTCGCTTTCACATTGGTTGACCTTGGTTGTGCAATTTCTGTTGCACTCGTTGATTGCATTGGTTTTGTCCCTATCACACTGGTCGACCTTGGTTGTGCAATTTCTGTTGCACTCGTTGATTGCATCGGTTTTGTCCCTTTCACATTGGTTGACCTTGGTTGTGCAAGCCTCGGTATCCTTTTGGCGATCTGCTTCGCAGATTTTGAGCTTGTCATTGCACTCATTGATATCTGTGGCGTTGTCTGGATTTTCGACCAATGTAAGCGAGACGTGTTTACGCTGCGGATTCACGGTAAGGTTCTCGTCGAGGAGATAATTGCATTGCCCGCTCCTGCCTTTTCCTGGGGGCGTCTGCCAGCGGACACCAACGCATGGCCCGTTTTCATGGCACTTTCGAGCGCATTCTTCTAAACTCGATGTATAATTGGCGACTTCGCGAACGTGATATTGATAGTCGCAGCGAACTCGGTATTGTTTTTTGTCGAAAAGAAGAACCTTTCCGTGAGACAATGGGCAACAAGCTTCATACGTTCCCGTGGTGTTACAGGATTGAGCGACTGCCAGGGCAGATAACGCGACAACACAGGCCAGATAGACGAGGTAAGAGGGGCAAAACATATTTTCTTAGTTACAAAGTAAATGGACAAACGATGCTTGTTGGTCGATATCCGGGTAGGTTTATTGTTGTTCTCTCTGGAATTGGACCCCTTCAGTGCACCAGGAGATATAACTAACCACCAGTAACTCTATGGCCCGACCAAGGAGCGCCAAGACGAGCAGCTGGCTACTTTGGGTCGATAGGTTGCATCCGGACTTGCGGAAATGGCGGTGTTGTCTATACGGCTGCTCAGCCAGCCACTTTATCTCAGCTCGGACGGGACTGGTACTTGCAGGGTTGTTGTGCGTGTATATCTGCAGGCTGCACCGAATGTCACATCATATTATGTGGCACGGGACAGTGTGCACAGATACTTGTCGATTTCTTACCTATTTCGGCCAAATGCACTATCACCTCCAACACTACATACCTAGACAGTAGTTTTTATTTTACCGACTCGTCGCTTTGCAGCTGCAAAGCGTCGTATTCGGTTGGTGTTCAATCATCATGTGAATAATTGACTGGGTATTATCAGCTCCCGTCGTGCAGGAAGCTAAGCTCCTTCTCGTCTGTATGCAGCAGATAGCGCATTATAGCGAGCAGGGGATGGTTCTGTGATTGTCTTTTCTCGTGAGCAAGAACTTTGGTTCAGGTATTGGTAAATTCATCGAGGCGCCGCGGGCGTTCTTGCAATCGAATGAGGGGCTGGCTTTTCGCACAGCGAGTCTTGTCCAGTAGGATCACGGCTCGGTAAAACATGGTTCCGGGGGGGGCCTGACTTCGTACACAAGCTCTTGATTACTTTGGATGCAGTCGCGTCCAAGCCCTTAAAGCCAACCACGTCTTGATGCTCAGACATACTCAACCTCATTTTCTTCTTTCTATCCCCAACTCTCGAGTCCCAGCATGGCGAACCCCACTCTCCGAGTCATTCTTTTGGCTCTGTTTGTTTGTCTTGTTTGCTCTCAAGACGCCCCGAACCAACAGCCCCTATCACCTTCACCCCAAAACCCTGTTGGCTCAACCCCGGGTAATACCTTTTGCAATGGCCCTTGTGTCCAAGTGTCCCTAGATGACATTACCCCATCCTACGATGCCCAAAGTAAAGTTAAATGTTGTCCTACGGGCACATTCTTTGACGGCACTACCTGTGTCTCTAAACCGTCAACTGTGTGCCCACCCGATACATCCCTCCAGGGCGGATCTTGTATCTCCAACCAGAAGCCAACGTGCCCAGCTGGTACAGTTCTCCAGGCGGAGAAATGTGTTTCTACCACCGAGCCCGGTTGCTTATCAGGAGCTCGATTCGACGGCTGCAACTGTATCTCTACCCAAATTCCCTCCTGCAGTGCAGGATTTGACTTTAATGGCGTCGCTTGCGTCTCTACACAGTCTTTGGTTTGTCCAGCAGGATATACCGTGGTCGGGAACCTCTGTGCGCATAACTTGCCCCCGACCTGCCCGCTCGGGGAGAAATTAGAAAAAGGGTCTTGCATCCATTCGACCCCACCTTCTTGCCCAGCTTCGACGACCCTTGAGGATGGCCTATGTGTCAAGAAGCAGGCTCCATCATGTGCAGCTGGCTTTGTGTTCGATCAAGGGAGCAAGAGCTGCACCCACCAAGAGAAACCCACCTGTCCCACTGGCTCAATATTCAGTGGGCGCGTTTGCATCTCGGATAAGCAACCCAAGTGCAAGGAAGGCGAATTTAAAGAGGGTGCTTGTCAAAGCCTGGATGAGCCGCTCTGTGTTTACGGCGCGAGCCTCATGGACAATATTTGTGCGAAACCATTTGTCTGCAGTGATGGGTTGGTGAAATCTCGGGACCCCAAGACAGGCAGTGAGTATTGCTGTCCGGCAAACATGGGGTGGGATGAAGCCACGAAACGATGTTTGCTACCTGCCAAAGACTCTACAGCTTGTCCAGCCGGAAGTACTTTTCAGGGTGCACAATGTGTATTTACACCTGGGGAGGTGGAGTGTGAGCCCGACTTCACCTTCAATGGACATGCCTGTGCACATCGCGATTCACCTTCCTGTCCAGATAAAACTACTTTCTCAAACCGAGCTTGTGTTTTTACTGAGAAGCCTTCATGCGACGAGGGAACATTCGACGGATCAGCCTGTGTCATGCCTCAGAAACCCAGCTGCTCAGGCAAATCTGTCTTGTCAGGGGACACCTGCGTGTCTATGGAGTCGCCAGCCTGCCCTGACCAGATGATTCTCCGTCCGCGCGGGGACGTGTGCATCTCCACGAGCTCTCCTACATGCCCTTCAGGATCGGTGTCAGATGGCGGCAATCTCTGCCTCACAACCAGCACTCCCGTGTGCACTGCAGGAACACTGAGAGATGGCAAGTGTATTGCCAGCACAGGTCCAACTTGTTTAGACAATACCATCTTCGATGGCAAGTATTGTGTTTCTCAGAGCCCCCCAGGCTGTGAGCAGGGCTTCACTTTCAACGGAACTGCGTGTGTCTCGCACGGCCTCCCTGCTTGCCCTGGAGGTGCCATCTTTGACGGAAAGGCTTGCCTCCACAGCGAGGCTCCTAAATGTCCCTCGAACACTCACCTCCAGGGGGACAAGTGTGTCAGCCAATCAGGTCCCAGGTGTCCTGACGGTTATGTTTACTCACCGCAGGGATGTATCTCAGGGAAGCTCCCAGAGTGTCCAAGCGATCTACACTTGGAAGGGGAAAACTGCATTTCCAGCAATAAACCAACATGTATTGCTGGTACACAGCTTGTCAACGGCTCCTGTGTTTCTATCGATGGTCCAAATTGTCCTACTGGTAGCCAATTGCGGCCCGAAGGATGCGTCACCGTTACTGTCCCATCCTGTCCCTACGGCTCGAGTCTTGAGGATAACAAGTGCGTCTCCAACGATAGACCCAAGTGTACTCTTCCTCTAGTCGTGTTGGGCGACAAGTGTGTCTCTCGAGACCAACCGTCTTGTCCCGCAGGTACCACTTTCTCCCTTGGAAAGTGCACACTTGCTGCATCTCATGGCTGTTACAGCATGCAGTTTTGCCCTCCATCGTGAGGGCTAAGCTGTCCTTAAACTGTCGCTCGCTTGTACGTATGCTTTGATATTGGTATTCGATGTAGTATCTAGATAGTAACAGGATATAACTACCAACAAGCCATATTTAGCTTGGGCCGTTGAAATCCGCACTCTCTCCTATTCTCAATTTGACTTTTGTCTTATAAACAATTCTCTGATGTTGCAGCCACTTTCTCATTGTTTCCAACTTGAACCGCCAAGAACCTAGACAAAAGTCCACCTGGCGACGCTACAATGAGCAAAAGCGTCCGCGTCATTGAGCAGTTGCGCTGACCGTTGACTAATTAATCGCTCAGCTACTTGCTAAAATGTGAGAGACCTACCATGATATGATTCAGCCTAACGTTTGTTACTTTTCAGTTGCCCTCAACTACCCACAAGGTTCCTTTATCGACGACATGCATACTTTACATGGGTCGGCTGACCGATTCCGCCACACAGACGCATTTGCATGAAACTGCATGATATGTCACAATGGCTCGGCTACACCGGAGCAAGGCAGCTGACCTTTCCCCCCGAAAATGGATTTTGTGGAGAGCTGAGCCCACGACCAATTTGGTTGGCATTTTCGCAGATCCACAACCAAAGGCCAGCTGAACTTACATTTAGGTATAGCTCAGATGTGATAAGAGATGCACCTACATGCATAAGCGCTGAAGAAACAATGCTCTTCAAGCCAGGTGTGATAATGTTTCCGAAATAGGGCATCCTCGTATCCGCATCTTTCATGCACTCTTTTCCCTGGACATTATCATACTAAAAACACCATCTTTCGATCTGATGTCAAACTCCTTGTCATTTAGGTAAATGCGATCGATCATACAAATTCACATTGTATCTACTGGTCAAATATTCCATGTACCTATTCTCGATTTATTTACACTTTATTCTATTCTTTCCGTTTCACCCCGGTCACCGTCATGAAAGCCAACTTTCTGTTCCTCTCTCCGCTCTTTATTCCCACCTTCGCTGCCAAGTCCGCGGCCCAGGCACAAGCTTCTATCCAATGTCCTAGCCTTCCTCCCTCTAGCCATGCCTCCCAATCTTACTGCAAAATGGCCGACGGTTCACTGATCTATGTGGAAGGCGTGGGACCATTCGACTGCGAGATTCCTGATAACACTATCCGTCCCCAGAGGAATGAAGACAGCACGACCCCAGAGTCAGAGAAGCTTCCCAGCAAGGAGTCCACACACTATGAGGTTCGGCTCATTCAGTTTACCAGCGACGGTAATGTGCGCCGTGGTTGTTGTGTAGATGGGATCGCTGTTTTTGATAGTCGAATCTCAAGTCTTCACTCTTCGGAGTCCAAAGATAGGAATCAAAAGCCGCTAGAGAAATTGCAATCAGATCATCAGGTAGTGAACAGAAAGCTTCAGACGCAGGACGAAAAGGAGCTTGAGAACGAAAGTGAAGGCCCGCGCTATAATGAACGGGATCTTAAGGACTTGGGTGAAGGAGACGAATCAGACAATGGTTACGATTATGATACCGACGAAGCGGATGACTTGGATTCTGGGGAGGAGAATGAGAATGATGATTACAGTGACTATGGATATGATGAAGATGATGGAGATGATGAAGATGATGAAGATGATGAAGATGATGAAGATGATGAAGATGACGAAGATGACGAGGATGACGAGGACGATGAGGACGATGAGGACGATGAGGACGATGAGGACGATGAGGACGATGAGGACGATGAGGACGATGAGGACGATGAGGACGATGAGGACGATGAGGACGATGAGGACGATGAGGACGATGAGGACGAGGTAGATGGAGAGGTTACACCAGACAGTAAGGCTGAACTACCTCTAGAGAATTAGTAGAATACTATAATAGAAAGTAAGAAATCACTAAATATTTATTTACTTTTACTGCCTTATGAACTAATTTTGCGATTTCATTAAAGAGTTCTCATACAAAGCTATGTAAACTATCCAACTGCGTGCTGATAACCCAATGCGATGCAGTGGTTTCTTGTTAATTATCTTCCACAAAATTGGTAGAGGTTGCCCAGTCTGTGTAGCCAATGTATCATCACGCCCGTATAAGAACCATAAGAAAGCACCCGTCATGACAGCACCGCCAACAATGTTCCCCAACGTGACAGGGATAGTAGATTGGTAGATGAACTTACCAACACCAAAGTTTGTGCCGTAAAACATTCCAATGGGGACGAGGAAGAAATTGGCCACGGAGTGCTGGTAGCCCAGTGCCACGCTGCAGTATCTCGTTAATACTGTTCCATTTGATACAGAGTCTGATTTACACTTACAATGCCCAGATGGGGATCCAGATACCAACGATCTTGGAGAAGTTGTCCTTGCTACTCGTGGCAAGATACACCGCCAAGCCTACGAGCCAATTGCAGCCGATCCCTCTCGTGAAGTTAAACCACCAATTGATGTTGAACTCTCTGTTCGGCTTGTGTAACGGCATAAGACGACATAGCATCTGAGTTTAACGTATCGCTCCACCAAGCCAACACTCCCGTAAAGAAGAGACAACCCGCCAGGTTAAAGACGTAACAAACAACCCAGTTTTTTACGAGGTCGTACAGACTCGTCTTTCTCTGCAAGGTTGTGTACATCATAACGGTCATGTTGCTCGTCACCAGTTCGAAGTTTGTGAGAATGACAAGAACAAACCCGATGGGGAATGTGAAGGCGGCCAGAAGGGTGATGAGAGAAGGGTTCGATTCGCGCAGACCTGGCGCTCCACCTGCGACGACAAGGTCGAATAGTGATCCGAGTGAGATAAAGATGCCACCGAAAAAGGACTTGATGATGAGGTCTGCCCATGGGAGTTTGGCTTTAGCGATGCCTGATTGAGTCATGAGTTGGCAAGTCTCGGGCGGCGAATGAGCGTCGACTTTCTCCATCGACACGTGCGGCTGACGCCCATGGCCAGTATATTTTGAATACGAATCACCTGTCATTATACTGGCTTAGTATCTTTAGTAAATGGCGACACAAACCAGACTATGTTCCAATTAAGGGAATGCTCTATTATATATAACTTGGCACATGACGCAAGCTTGATGTCACGATGGCCCAATCTCGGATAGTCGGCCTTGAGCTCGATGACATGATTCATTAACATTTTAGTTGCTAAAAGTTCGAAGGAAAGCGCTTTAAAAATCAATTATGATGTAATTGTAACTTGACGTGCCCATGATGTTATGGTGGGTAATGCAGCCCCATTAATTCAACTTCGCGCTATCTTTCTATCTATAATCTACACTAACTCCTAAACATTGATGCGGTGACGCCAGACCAACTGTTCCTCACGAGCACTATAAGTCGAAGCCCCAAGAATAGCTCTCATCTGCTGCACACTCGTAAACAGAATTGGTCGGGCGATGAAAAAGCGAATACCCTCTGTGCAAGGCGGACTCGTCAAACTACCCTCATAAGTCCAAAACTCATCAAAGTAATCAACACTCTCCAGAAGCAGCCTATGGTTGAGAGTAGCCTCTTCGCTAACGTCTGTTTCATTGAAGCCAATCATCTTTGGGAGCTGACCAAAAAAGCTGTTTGCCTTGTTACCCGGGTCAAGACGAATAGCAAGGACTGCGCGTTCTTTGCCTTGAGCGTTGACGTGGACGAGGTGAAGCTCGGCTCTGGAGCGGTGGCGCTCGACTGTGTGGTCGGCGGGGGCGTGGATGTGCCAGCCTTTGAGGTAGACAGTCTCGTTGTCGAAGCTGAAAGAGGGGTTCTGCGTCCAGACTTGATCTTCGTTCTGGACGGTGAATGCAGGGCCGTAGCCCCAGTTAAAGAAGTTGCCGGTGATTTCATCGGGATAGTTCCATTCTTTGATCAGATGCTCCAGTGAGAGGCCTTGCTTGAGGGCGATGGGGATGGGGGACTGTTGGGTGCCATCTTGGCAAAGATGGTAGTCTAGATTGTGTCAGTCACTGGAAGCTAAGAATTGCGATTAGATGAACGTACCCGGGTTGAGACGACCCCAATTGTAAGAGAATTCATAGGCCCAGTCTGTTTTCCCAGGCTCAGCGCGAGGATCAATGGCTCGCTTCTTGTGCTTGAGGGAGTAATGATTGTTATGCTTTGCGCATGACAAGACACTGGTGACGTACGTCGCCACTGCAAAAAGCTGAGAGACACGCATTACGATGATAAGATGAAGAATAAAGTGATAGAGACTGGTGATGAGATGATTGATGAGAAGTCGTCGCGATTATGGGTAATTTTATATCTGATTGCGACGGACATGAAAGACGCAGAATTCAGTCTAGCGCGTAATAATGTCACTGCCAAGACCAAAGCGAGGCGCAAGAAAATCACAGACCATGGGGGCTTGGACTTGGGCCCCCCGCAGCAACTCAAATAAACTCTGCAAAACTCTATCTCGAAGCCAATCGATGAACAAGATCCAGGTTCTTCACCCTGTCAATCACAAAATTTCTCGATAGATTACCAGGAATTGCTTGGTGACGTTGATGGAACTTTCCATTCGTGGCCCACGTGGACGTTCCAGGCACAGCCCGCGCTAATAATGTGGGATAATGGGATTCTCCATGGGGTAATGCACTAACTAGAGAATTAGGTTTTGTAGTGGTCTGTCTTGGCGCTGGCGGTCTAGATTCATCCTTGTTTCTTCTAAACAGCGAGAGATAAGAGACAATGCGCGCTTAGTTGATGTTATTTGCAACTATCTCGGGCCTTGTGTTTGGTCCAGACCGTTGAAATGGCCGCGTAACTAGTCAGTCCTTTTTCTCACTGATAATTTCCGTATGGAATCACCCGTAGCCTTGCAGGGATCTTTGAGATATCGCATCTTCCTGGTTTCAGGGAAGCATCGTGACAGACACAGCCTCGGATTAATAGTTTAAGGTTTCGGCATCTCGTTGTATAGATTGCCGAAGGTTCCGAATATGGTTTGTCTCCGAAGAGATGAGATCTTGCATCTTGTCTCTCGGTGCAATTGGCACATTCATCTCATGATGTGAAAAGATGAGCTTGAGCTACAGCAGAAAGGTAAATATCGCGATGGAGCGCATGGTCTCTCGCCTCAATTAATTGCGGTACTTGAGCCTTGTCATTTGAGATATCATCATAAGCCAAGAAACATGGTCCCAGCATCTTGGGAGCCGTTTTGACTACCCGAGACAGGCAGCTACTGAATGTTACTGGCGACATGAGATTGGCTCACTGTACGGAGCCTTTGGCGCAGCTTCTTGGCGCATCAGGTCAAACAAACTAAAAATCACAAAGACAATCGCTTTCGTGCAGAAATAATTGCCGTCTTGGCAATGGTATAAGCCACAAGCAACGTCATTTTTTAGGACGATAGGGGTGAGTACAAAGCTGCCTGAGCTAGCGTCGACTAGTTGCGATTAACGTTTCTGGAGGCAAGGATGAGGCTTGATATTTAGAGTTTGTGCATATTGAGACTCATCTACCGTTCGTCTCGTGACCAATGATGGGAAGTTCCATTTGGGATTTTGTTGATAATTGAGCAATGTCAGGATAACGTCGGTCCGACAGAATGGCAAGAAATTGTCTCGAGATAATTCATGATTCATGATGTTACACCTTTTCCGCCGGGTCAACTACCCTAGAGATTGATAAGCGTATTTATCGATAAGAAGATAAGATATTTAGGCATGATCTGGCAAAACAAAACCGCACTGGAGATGGTGTAACTCTGATGCGTTTGCTCTAATAAATCTATTTCATGTTAAGCCTTTGTTCACATTGTTGAGACCTGGCGTGATAAGCAGTACTAACAGCTATCTCATCAGCAGCTTCAAACGTCGTTGGACCTGAACAACGTTTAACCGCTTGTAGTAAGCCTTGTCTGGTCCGATAAAGTACCTTAAATTGTAAAAAGACGTTACAGGGCACCGATTCGAATGCGCAAGTATAAATGGTCTTTCGAATTGCAAGTAAACGCGGGACAGACGCTGGGAACCGTCTACCCCAGAGCCATGAGAAGATTAAGACTTCTATAGTGCTAAACATAATTACCTACCCTAAGTAGCTGGAACTGCTTGGCTTCTCTTAGCTATACCTTCAATAGAGAAGGCGCAACTACTTTGAGCCACTTTGGGTAGAAAGTATTGCTGTTCTTAAATATATCAGTTCTGATGTGCTGCGCTAACTTGAGCTCAAGGTATATCAGTACAGGAAGGACATATTCCAACAGGTTACCTTTTTGGCAAGCTGTGCGAGCCCCTCTCTAGAGTCTGCATGTAACGTAGCCGTTCCCTAATCGTTTAATCAGGTTCTCCAATTGGGCATGTCTGCCTTGTCTCAACTCAGCCAGTACAAATGCCTCGTGCGGCTGAACCCGACTGCATCTCACTAACCCAAGAACAACTTAGCTCCTCTCCCTTTCCCTTCACTAACGCCCAATTTCGATGAGAATGTGCCTCGCGTGGCTTTTACGGCGCCGAAATGATCTTATCTCCACGGTCTAGACCATTGCATTTCTATTTTGGACATTCAGCTGAAACCATGTGTCGCTACACAAATACCCGCTCTTGGCACTCTTGGCCTTTTGCTTGTAATTCTCCACGGATTATACCGCGACGACGACGAAATGCCTTTTGACTTCAAGGCCTACGACCAGAAATGCCAGGGCTTGACGCTCGAGGAGCTACAGCGGGAATGGGAGCACTATACCCGCCTTATCTCGGGCGCTGCCACGTCGACTGCAGTGTCGGGATGCGCTATTCCCCTCACGCTAGGTGTTTCGACGATTGGAGTCGCGATGGCAGCACCGGCGATACACAACGCACGAAAGAAACGCGAGATCATTGAACGACATCTCAACCGACTTAACGCGACGCATAAAACACGAAAGCGCGATGTACTTGGAAGTATGGCCGTCAGCGGAACGATTGGCGTAGTCACCCTCGGAGTCGGAAGCATGGGCGCTGATGCCGTTGCAACTGCTGGTGCAGAACACGGCATTCAGTCGATTGTAGCGAACGAGACGGCTATCAAGCTCGTGTCGCATGCTGCGCTCGATGGTGCGGGGATGATGGTTGAGCATAAGCATACGGATCATTTGAAGAAGAAGGATGCGCGAAAGGCGTTTCAAAAGGCTGGTGTTTTTCAGGCTGTTCAGGATGCTAAGGCTGCTGAGGCGGGGTATACTATTCAGCCGTATCAGAGCAATGGGCAGGTTTATGCTGCTGGGAGTTCGTCGCAGGCACTTCCACTGCCGCCGCCGCCGTATAATGTTGCTGTTGGTCAGACACCTGTACCGCAAAGCTACAACACTACGCTGAATGGGTATCCTCAGGACTTCAAAGCTCCAGCCCAACACCAAGTCCAGCAAAGCCAGACTTACTTGACGCCGCATGTCACTGGACAACAGCCTATACAACAGCAGTATGATTACTCACAGCAACAAGTCCCGACATATGGTGCACCATCACCTATGCCTCCAGCGAGCACGCAGATGTTCTCACCACCGCAAACACCAGCCGTGCAGTACCCTCCTCAGACTACACATGCACCAAACATGCAGCCAGCACAGCCGCAGCCTCTCTACCAACAGCAGACAGGAGCTCCGCCCTATAACCCTGCTGTGACACCGCAGCCTTTCAACATGGTTGCCATGCATCAGGCTCTTCCTCCTGCTACACCAGCGCCATCTACTCCTTATCAACAGCCGCAGGTTCAACAGGTTCCGAATATGGTGTTGCCTACACTTCCGCAGGATAACCCTCATGGATATATGCCTCAACAAGTACAGCCGCAGCCAACTGGACAAATTGTTGGTGCACCCCAAGCGGGATACTCCCCACCTACCCCAGCAACAACAGCTGGATATCCACCTGCTGTCACAGTTTCGCACCAGCCAACACCGCAGCCTGCTTCTGTAGCTCAGGTCCCACCGCCTGCTGATACAGCCAATGGTTACCAGACTCCAGTGCAACATGTTGCACCGGCTGTCCAACCGCAGTATCAGCAGCAGCCCGGCTATCCAACGCCCCAGCACACTGGCACTTACCAGCAAAGTCCAGCGCCTGCACCCGTAGACCGAAGAAGCTCATTCATAGCCCCGCACCAACCAGCATACGCTCCGCATGCACCATACAATCCTCAAGATTGGGCTCCCAAACCTCAACAAGCTTATGCTCCTCAGGCTCCCAGCATGGCCAGTCCAGCTGCACCAGCGATGCAGTACCAGATGCCGCCGACTCCTCTCCCAACTGGCTCAACAGTGAATCAGTACCAGTACGACAACAAAGGTTCATATTTCCCAGCCCAGCCTCAAACCCCTCAGGTGACAGGGCAAGCCCCGCAACAATATCCACCAGGGAATTATGCCGGGGCCCCGATGCACAATCCTGTACAGGTGACGCAATAGCTGTGGAGACGTGAGATTGGTGGGTTGCAATTGGAAGCATGAGTTATGCTTAATTAGTTATGAGAAATGAAATCAAGTTGAGACTTAGCGTGTCACTGCCAATTCCACTTGAGGCTCCCATTCTTCACTTGATCGTTTCTATTCAGTGTTTATACGCCGTCGTTGACTGAAGATTTCACAAGAGCCATCACAGTGGAGCATTGGTTGAAGTATTTACGCTAGTCTATAATAGGCAATTGTGCATTTCGACTCATCCAAGGTCATACCTTTTCAGCGGGGCCCACCTCTCGACAAGCTCTATAAGAACAACCAACAAACACAAACGTAACATCTCACCAACTCATCACATAAAATGACTGCACTAAACACCATAAACATGGAAGACCTAGACATAGAGCTAGACGTCATCGGCCAACAACCCTTCATGGTCAAGATCTACACCCAAATCAGCTTTTGCTTCCCAATCACCGACCCCTCCACGCACCCAGCCATCACCGCCACCATCAAGCAAGGCCTGCAGCGTCTCTCACAGAGCTTTCCTTGGGTAGCAGGCCAAGTCAAAGACGATGGCACTGGCGTATTCCATATCAAACCGTTCGAGGAGACGCCGCGACTGGTAGTCAAGGATCTTCGCGATGACCCCTCAGCACCAACAATGGAGGGTTTGAGAAAAGCAGAGTTTCCTATGAGCATGTTTGACGAGAACAAAATCGCGCCTAAGAAAACTCTTCCTTTTGGTCCTGATTACTCGCCTGATGATCCTTCGCCTGTGCTGATCTTTCAGCTCAATTTTATTGAGGGCGGGCTGATATTCACTGTCAATGGGCAGCATGGATGCATGGACATGACAGGTCAGGATGAGCTGATTCGACTGCTCTCCAAGGCTTGTCGCGACGAAGCTTTCTCAGAACAAGAGATATCGACAATGAATCTTGATCGCAAGACCATTGTTCCGCCACTGGAGAAGTACGAACTCGGGCCTGAGCTGGATCATCAAATCATCAAGCCCCCTCCAACCACTGAAGCCCCGCCAACACCACCAAAAGCAAGCTGGGCTTTCTTCTCATTTATTCCACAAGCTCTATCCGAGCTCAAGGACAAGGCGACACAGACTCTTGATGGAAGATCCGAGTTCGTATCCACAGACGATGCCCTCTCGGCGTTTATCTGGCAATCTGTCAGCCGCGCCCGTCTCCCCCGTCTAGACGAATCCACCTCAACTGAATTCTGCCGCGCCGTCGATGTACGCACCCAACTAGACGTGCCAAAGACCTACCCCGGAATCCTCCAAAACATGACCTACAGCGTCTCAAACCTCTCTCAAATCGCCAACGAGCCACTCGGCGTCGTAGCTTCACGGCTGCGGTCTCAACTCGGTCGCGATGATCTTCGTCGGCGAACACAAGCCCTGGTGACATACCTCCAGGACCAGGAAAACAGGGCGAAAGTGTCTGTCACAGCGGACGCGAATCCATCAACGGATATTATGCTCAGTTCATGGGCGAAGCTAAAATGCTGGGAGTATGACTTTGGATTTGGACTAGGAAAGCCAGAGAGTGTAAGACGGCCACTATTCGAGCCGTTTGAGAGCCTGATGTATCTTATGCCCAAGAGACTCGATGGAGAAATCACCGCGGCGGTCTCGTTGAGGGATGAGGATATGGAGAGGTTGAAGAGTGACGAGGAGTGGAAAGCGTATGCAAAGTACATTGGTTGAAGATAGTTCGCGGGGTTCAATGCAACGTTTCGGCGGGGAAGCTCATGACATAATTCGACATCATCCGAGATTGATGCTTATTCTTGTTTGTAGAGTTGTATTTTGCGGAGACGATATGCAGATCTCGGACTATTCTGCTGATGAGCGTTGCTGCGATAGGTGCGGGAGTTGGACGTGACGATCGTAG
Source organism: Fusarium tjaetaba (assembly GCF_013396195.1). Taxonomy (NCBI): domain Eukaryota; kingdom Fungi; phylum Ascomycota; class Sordariomycetes; order Hypocreales; family Nectriaceae; genus Fusarium; species Fusarium tjaetaba. Next base: position 272,512 of record NW_023501334.1, on the reverse strand, counting down.
GGCTTGGCGTCTGGGGAGGATCATAAGTAGAGCCGAGGCGACGACCGAATGTTTTCCATATAAAATGACAGTATTCTTCACGATGAAGGTAGTGGTTGTAGAGTATCCAAAAGCCTTGGTATTGAAACAACATGGACCTATCTGCTATGGGATTCCCAGGGGCCTTGCCCGACTGGAGTAACCTCAACGTCCTGCACCGCAACACCCTCCCAGCCCGAGCCCACTTCTACACCTACCCAAACCAAGACTCAGCTCTCACCTTCAACCGCGAGCAAAGCTACTTCCATAGCCTCAACGGAACATGGAAATTCCACTACGACCCCAGTCCCCTCGACGCCCCAATCTGGCAAACCGCCAACACCAGCTCATGGGCTGACATTCAAGTCCCTGGCATGTGGCAGCTCCAAGGCTACGGGCATCCTCACTATACCAACATCGACTATCCCTTCTCCGTCACTCCTCCCAATGTGTCTTATGTCAATCCCACTGGGTCTTACTGGCGACAGTTTGACGTACCTGATGAATGGGATGGTGATCAGGTCAGACTGCGATTTGAGGGTGTTGATAGTGCGTTTCATGTTTGGGTTAATGGCGAAGAGGTTGGGTATGGACAGGGGAGTCGTAATCCGAGTGAGTTTGACATTACGGATTATCTGTCTCCTGGTCAGGCGAATGATCTTGCTGTGAGGGTTTATCAGTGGTCTGATGGTTCTTATATCGAGGATCAGGATCAGTGGTGGCTGTCTGGTATCTTTCGCGATGTTTACCTCATTCCCTTCTCTGAATCGTCTATCGTTGACTTTCAGATTGACTCTGAACTGAGTGACTCTTTTGATGAGGGGTTGTTCAAAGTCAATGTTACGATTCAAGGAAAAGAGGGCGACCTTGCCATCAACTTGCTCTCACCTAATGGTTCCGTTATTGATGAATGGAAAGGATCGTCTTCGGATAATTACGAGAAGAATCTGTCTGGAGACGACTTTAATATCTGGTCTGCGGAAACGCCAAACTTGTACACCTTGCTCATCACCTTCAACGGCCGAACCATCAGCCAGAAAGTTGGCCTTCGGCGCGTTGAGATCAAGGGATCCAACTTTTACGTCAACGGAAAGCCTATCATCATATACGGAGTCAACAGGCATGAGCATCATCATCTTACCGGGCGCACAATCAGCTACGAAAACATGCGAAAGGACTTGTTACTCATGAAGCGATCCAACATCAATGCAATTCGCACAGCTCATCAGCCTCCCCACCCTGACTTTTTCGACGTGGCCGATGAGCTCGGCTTCTACGTCATTGCAGAGTCTGACCTCGAATGCCATGGCTTTGGTGGTATTGAGGAGACAGAGGAAGAAGCTGCTGAGTGGCTCTCCAATAATCCTGATTGGGAAGAAGCTTATGTCGATCGTGCTCGTCAGCTGGTGGAACGTGTCAAGAATCACGCATCAGTTATTATCTGGTCTCTTGGCAATGAGTGCTTTTACGGTCGGAACCACGCTGCCATGAGCAAATGGATCAAAGAGAGAGATCCAAGTCGGATTATTCACTACGAACAGGATCGTAACGCTACGTCGACAGATATGTACAGTCAAATGTACAGCACGCCCGATGATGTGAGGGAGTTTATCAAGACACATACCGACAAGCCAATTTTGTTGTGTGAATATGCTCAGTAAGTTCCCTCCAACAACTCAGAGGGTACTTAGCTAATAGTGATAGTGCCATGGGCAACGGACCAGGTGGTCTTGTAGAGTACATCGATCTCTTCAGAACCGAGCCACTCTCCCAAGGAGGCCTTGTCTGGGAGTGGAGCAATCACGGACTTCTCAAGAAGGAAGAGAACGCTACATACTACGCTTATGGAGGGGACTTTGGAGACGAGCCGAATGATGGGGACTTTATCATGGACGGTCTTGTGCTGTCTGACCACTCGCCCATGCCATCGCTGAAGGAGTACGCCAAGGTCATCCAGCCTGTTTCGGTGAAGCTGTCAAAGAACGGCAGTGCAATGACTGTTATCAATCACTATGACTTCTCTGACTTGAGTCATCTTGATGTTTCGTGGCATGTTGTCGCGGATGGTCTCAAGACTGAGTCTCGTCCACTCGACCTTCCGAGAGTACCTGCTGGAGAAAATAGGACCGTGGCACTACCTTCGGGTCTGAACCTCACGCAAGATGAGGCATGGATCGCAGTTGAGTTCAAGCTGAAGGAAGACAATCTCTGGGCTCCTAAGGGCCACGTTATTGCTTGGGATCAACTTCACATCCAACGTCCCAGCGTCGAGAAGCGAGACATGTCGCTGGTCCGCCGTCAAGACAGCGGAGAGTTCCAGAAAAACGGGACTAAGCTCCTCTATAAGAGCGGAGACTCCTCGTTTGGCTTTGATCTGTTGCAAGGTAACGCGACTTGGAACATCAACGGCGTCGACATCTTCCAACGTGGCCCTGAACTCTCATTCTACCGTGCTCTCACACAGAACGACGCAGCATCTTCAGGCGATGGCCCAATCTGGGAACAAGAAAAGATCCCAATGATCTACCCACAAGTACGCGACGTCACCTGGCGGGTCGATGATGACGGCGCAGTGGTACACTACAAAGTCTGGGTTGGCGTCAAGACCCGTGCTTGGGGCGTCGAGGCAGACATGATTTACAGGATCCCTACCAGCGGACCTCAACTCCAACTCGAAGTTCGAGGTGAATTCGTTGGCAAGAATGAGTCGCATGTCATTCCCCGCATTGGCCTCATGGCTGTTCTACCTGAGTCGTTTGACGATGTATCATGGTTCGGCCGAGGACCTGGAGAGAGCTACAAGGACTCCAAGCAAGGGTCCCGCATGGGGCAGTATAGCTCCACAGTACCGGACTTGTTTACGTATTATGATTATCCTCAAGAGAATGGCAATCGGGAAGATTTGCGCTGGCTGAAGATTGGAAATAAGGACGTTACGCTTGATGCGCGACGAACGGGGAGTGAGCCGTTTAGTTTCACGGCTCGGAGGTACATGCCATTTGACTTGGATGACGCACAGCACCCGCATGATTTAAAGCCGTTGAATATGACGGTTCTGCATCTTGATTACGATAACAATGGCCTTGGATCAGCTACGGTTCGGGTCCGACCGTTTGAGAAGTACAGGTGCTACACCAAGCCATTCAACTTTACCTTCAACTTCAACATAGTCTAGCCCCACAAGATAATCAAGTCCAAATGATTTGGCCTTACAGCAATATGATTATGCGACTTCGGCCATGATAATAATTGATTACTCAACTTTCTTCTCCGCCAACGTGTTGCAGTACACGTGCACATCGGTGAGCAATTTGGGCGACATGTCAAGTTACACAACTGCTACCATACTGCTTGACACCGAACATCGTCGTTCCCAATTAGGAATACGATACGAAGCGACGGTTCTGACTTGGTGAAGTGGGCCGACACAGTAGCGTTGTGAGCACCGAGCTTATGATTAGTGATCAATAATTACTGATCAAAACGCACTACCCGAGACCGGAGGGAATTGTAATCAGCCAAGACAGTTATTACAAAAGCCTCCGGTAATAGCTGCATTTTGTGATCTTCCTCGGAATGCGTGGAGAATAAGACTGATATATATAAATATCGGCAGTTGGGAAATGTCATGCATGAATCCTACCCTCTAACTTCCTAAAGCACAATCGCATCAAACTCTATCAAGCTACCTGCAAACCTTTTTCTTCCTGCAACGGCAATGGCTCGTCGCATTTTTGTTATCGGAGCCACGGGCGCTCAAGGTCTCCCCGTCTGTCGCGGCCTCACCAAAGACGGCGCTTACAGTCTACGGGTCCTTACCCGAGACTCAACCTCTGCACGGGCTAAAGAACTGGCCAAGCTAGGCGACGTTGAGTTTATCGAAGGCTCATTCGCCAATGAAGACAACCTCCGAAAGGGCTACGAAGGATGCTGGGGCGCTTTCGTCAACATCGATGGCTTCAATACTGGTGAAAAGACAGAGACTTACTGGACCATCCGCGCGTATGAGTTGGCAATTGAGTCTGGTATCGAATTCTTTGTCTTTGGAAACTTGGACTATGGGTATAAGAAGAGTGGCTATGATCCCAAGTTCCGCTGTGGCCATTATGATGGAAAGGGTCGAATGGCGGAGTGGATGTTGACACAGAAAAAGACTCACAACATGGGCACTGCAATCTTCACTACGGGTCCCTATATCGAGATGGCTATCTCAGCAGGAACCCCCATGACGCCTCGCACCGTGGAGGGCGTGGTTACTTGGACTGTTCCTCTCGCCGACGGAGCAATTCCTCACGTAGCCCTCGATGACTGCGAGCACTACGTTCGCTGGCTTTTCGATAACCCTGAAAGATCCAACGGACTGGATCTCGAGGTTGCCATCGATCACGTCAACTACCATGACCTCGCGAAGGCTTTCCAAAAGGTCACCGGCAAACCTGCTCAATTCATCGACATCCCAATGGAGACTTACTTCGAGCATAGTCCGTTGGGTAGCAACGTTCCAGCGGGATATAATGCTGATCCTAGTGATCCTGCGACCATGACAATCCGGCAGAACTTTACTGGTTTCTGGAATATGTGGCGGCACTCTGGTGGTAACAAGGGAGTCGTTCAGAGGGATTATAAGCTATTGGATGAGATTCACCCAAACAGGATCAAGACCCCGGAAGAGTTCCTCCGTAGAGAAGAGGAGAAGCGCAAGGCCCAGGGACTGCCGAGTATCTTTGAGACGATTGAGAGTGGGAACCTGGGTATGATCCTCAAGTTGAGTGAGGATGGCAGAAAGGGCAAGTTATAGAAGTATTTATTTTGAGATCCTGGGCCATAAGTGCCACAGCATGGATAATATTATGAAGTGCATTATAAACGTCAGAAATGTGACTCAGCCCTTGATCACCAGATGCTGGCAGCCTGGTAGGCTCCACTGCCATGCCGTCATCCTCCCCCCACTCTGTTTTTGAGGGGAAATAAGATCATTAGCGCTCCGAGCTGCATGCAGTCAATCAGTGCCGCAATCTTAATTACTGGATATTCGAGAGATGAAGCTATGAATCTGCAAGGAGATCAAATTCGGCTACTTCGACTAAACGTTGATTCAAGCTTATCGTTCAAGCGCGTTTCACTTAGCGATCCATCCCGACCACCTTTTGTGGCGCTATCCTATGTTTGGGGTGACTTGACTGACACTCTGCCACTCAATAATGTATCGGGTCAGACTATCCAGGCAACAAGAAACCTTCATCATGTTCTTGATTGCCTCTTTTCATCCCATTTCGACGAGTTCCTCTGGATTGATGCGCTGTGTATCGATCAGCAAGATCAACATGAGCGGGCTTCCCAGGTCGCTCTCATGGGAGAAATTTACTCACATGCACAATACGTCTTGGCTTTCTTATCCCCGCAATCAGGACTCTTCCACTTGGGGCTCGACTACATAGAGGCGACTGCTCGCGACACGATGATGCACTTCGATCCATCTATTTCACCTCATTTGACAGTCCAAGGTCTTAGTGCCCGCGATAAACCGCTGCAAGACTCCATTATCGGCTTCTTTGCCGCTCCATGGTGGACCAGAGTTTGGACGGTCCAGGAATTCTTATTGGCCCGAAAAGTCATATTCCGATGCGGGAATCGTCTTATTGACTCAGATATTGTACGCAAAGCTTGCAGAGCCTGGATAGATCACGAGAACTCTTGCTGTTGGGCTGCGCGTCGACCGATAGATGGTAGTGCGCATGGCTTCCTCGATATTCCCAGTGAAATCAATGGTGGCTTGACGATCTACACTGCGACTCTCCGGATGAAGCACCTGATGGATATGCTTATTCCTGGAAAGCTATTTACCGAAGACTTTCTCGCTGCCATTTCACTTTTCCGGGTGCGCCACTGCTCAGATCCTCGGGATAGAGCATTTGGGTACTTTGGACTGCGTTCGCCTGGTCTGGACGTCAAGGCTGAGATACCTATCGACTACACCGTGTCTATAGCGGATCTCTACAAGAACCTGGCCGTCGCATTAATCAAGAAGTCTCAGACACTAGACGTGCTCAGTCATGTGCTACACGAATCGGGAATTAAGAAACGGACAGAAGGCTTGCCCAGTTGGGTCCCAGACTGGGATGCGACGATAGATGATCGGTACCATCTCACGTACACAGAACGAACAAATATTATTCGACATTGTCATGCTTCAGGCGACATGAAGCCCGACTGGAGGGTGCAAAACTCAGGCCGTGTCGTAACTCGTGGATTACAAATTGCGGTCATTGAAGCAACCGCACCCGGCTACCCTTCCATCATCCCCGGTTCGACGCTCAGAGGCAAAACGGTCATCAGCGAGTGGCGTCGACTGGCTGGTCTATCGACGTATCGCGACGCATCTCCCATTGATATGCCATCTTGCATCGAACAAGAGCGTGCGTTTGAGAACGCCCTTGGTGGAGGTTTTTCAATGAAGTGGCCACAGGGCAGTTTCGAGTACACAGATGCATACCATGCTTGGCTCGAATGGTTTGTATCCTCGGAGGTCGCCTTGGCCAAGTCGTGCAAACAGGTTATACAAGATTTCGATGAGTTGATTCGGCAGACGAGTGAACGTCGAAGGTTTATCGTGACGAGTGATGGGCAGATAGGTTTTGGCCCGGAAGGAGCTGAGAAGGGCGATGTGATTATGATTATACCTGGAGGGAAGGTTCCTTATGTTTTGAGGGACGTTGGGGACTCTGGCTGTGGAGTGAAGAAGTATAGCTTGTTGGGAGATGCATTTATTAATAGTGTGATGGCGGGTGAGAAGATCAGTTCACCGGTCTCCGAGTTCACAAGGATAGTCATCATCTAGTAGCATTTGTCATCAGATAGAGGAATACTCAACATACCGACAGTACATAATCAGGAAAAGAGAAGAAATAACAATCCAAATAGTCTTCCATACTTCCAGTTCACCCCATTTCAATATTACCCAACATTAACATTCCTCCTCAATCTTTCTCAGCTCATATAACCAATATTCTATCGTGAATTTGTGATAGGGGTTCCCCATCACTACGGGTGGTTCCGGTCCTACATTATCCCACACAACCCCAATCTCCTCGGCCCCACGTCTCTCATCCTCCGGCAAATCGTCCCCTTCAAGGATATCTAGAACCTCGACCATCCGTCTAACCCAAGTTCGCTCCCAGAAGTAGATGAGATCGCGAACATCTTTTTCGGGGTCTTCAAGGATGGATGTAATACTTCCATTAAACTCTTCCAAAAGATCTTCAAGGAGCTCCAACTTGTGACTTTCGTCGTAATCACACACGTCTTCAACAGGATAAAGATGATTCTCACACGCGCGACGACGATCCTTGTCTATGCAACAAGAATGGTGCATCCCTAGAGCGGTATATGTGATGTAGCGAAGAGTAGCATAGTGATGCCTTGGTCGGAGATGGCAGTAGAAATGTTCGAGGTAAGTGATGAAATTCTCAATCAGCTTGAGCAGGGATTTCTCGCTTATATCGCTGCCTTCCAGAGACTCATGTTCACTTGAAGTTCTGCCTTCCGAGGAGCCTTTGTGGAAGCGTCTTGGCTCATATTTGTATCCGTAGTCATCGACCAACCCCTTTAATAAAAGTCTTAGCATAGAGCAACCCCCAATGGAACATTCGCAACTGCATGTATCCTCAATACTGGCCGCAAATACAGCAGTGTGGACTTCGTGGAACCAGGATATCTCGTCATCAGGTAAACATGGTGTTAGTAGCGAGCTGCTAATCTCAGATTCCGAGGATTGGTAAATTGCGACCCCAGCCCCTTTCCAAGATTTCCTTATGTGGTATCCAATGGCCCAGAATATGCAGTGACACCCAAAGATATCCTTACTTGAAGAAAGAGGGAGCTGGCAGCAGATGCCTCCATGATTGGCTAGCCAACGCAAATATGGCAGCCATCGGAGGCAAGGAATATTACTCAGTTCCATGATTTCAGTATCGCACCACGCCCAGGTGTCTCGGAAACCAGATCGGAAAAATATTTCAGCATCTTCTGGAGATTCAAGCTTTCCATACACTGATGCTGGACCTGAATTCCAATGGTCGATAGCAAGGGATGTAGGGACTCGGATATTACTCTCTTCCAAGAGCCGAGTGACCTCAAAGGCATTGTAATCGAGAATGTGTTCCGACTTTAGAGCCAATCTCTCTGTATCAACTCTAGACAAGTTGTCTAGGCCTAGCTGCTTCAATCCGTCTCTCCGGTCTTTCATGTAGCGTACGTATCTCAGCTTGCACCGTTTAGACGCATTTTTGAGTACTTGCTGCAGACTTGATGACATAGGGACGGCACAGTCAGCCCTCAACAGAATAACAGCGGACTCGGCACATGTGCACCCCTTACACATTTGAATTTTCGCTCCTTTACAATTCAGTCCACTGAGGGAGACAGCGAGTTCTAATGCGGAGTGATTGAGTCTATCTGTGTCATTTAGGAGATCCGTGTCAGCTGCTTCCACTAGAACTCGCAGTAATAACGGTTTGTCTGTAGCGAGGTGTAGTGGGCTATGTCCAAGAAGATTGCGCTCAGAAAGGGTGCTGGGATGCCTTGCTACTAAGAGTTTGATTTCTTCCAGATTATTGGATAAGACTGCTAAGGTAAGTGGACCACATCTATAGGCTAGATGCATAAAACGTTTTGGTTAGCATGTCATACGTAATATAGTCCAAATCGTAGATCAACGAACCTCTAGCTATTTCGTTTGAGAAAGACAGAAAGTGGAACAAATCAGCGATACCATTTGCGTCTTTCTCTTGATCTGATCCATAGAGAAGTAGGGCATCTGCGTGTGGTTGATATGCTAAAGCGTCGTCGGAGTTTGAACCCAGTATAAGATCTGCACAGGCAGCAGGAATTGGATAGTTGGCACCTCTATATGACCATACTCCGAACAATACACCAACTGCGGTACTGAGAGATTTGTCAACCAATCTAACACTAGTTTTTTCAAATTGCATGACAGGAACCTACACTCCGTATGTATTATACTCATTCGCTGGGGCCTCGTTGATAAGTAAGTACTAGAGGAGATCAAATAGAGGACTGGACTGCCGATGCTCTGCCTCATATAGCGAAAGGTCATCATGACCATAGATAAACCTGATCTGATGGCTTGGTTAGTTTTGCCGCTGCACCCGTGAATGTATTTAAACTCACAACCCAGGCCAAGTTATGGACTAGAGACCCGCTATCTTCGTCGACTGCTCGGGGGGACGCCTTCTTAGCTCGAAATAAATCTAGCATTGAGGAAACCACAAAAGGAAGCAACCCGTCCTGCCACTCTGGAACGAGTATATAGCCATTTACTTTGCAGGCAGAACTAAGTAAATGGTGAGAGTCTGTCAACAGCTCTAACATTCTAAAAGCTGGCGCCGACTGTGAATCAACAGTGGGATAGTAGGTGAAATTTGGGCCGAGGCTCCATCCTCCGGCCCCTGAACGAGTGGAGAATGAAATCTGAAGAGCTGAATTAAGCAAAGATCGTAGACCGACGTAGGTCAAAGCGAATTTGCTGCTTCTGTCTATTTCCGTTATTGCTTCTGTCGCTGGACAGCCTGGCGCATGCTGTTCAATCGTTGTCTCGTGAGAAAACCGCAAGGGTCCCCAGGCTGCCGTTTTATGTTGGAGGTGGCGACGGTGGCGACACAAGCATGAAAATCGACCTCCAGTATATCTTGTTACAATCTTTCTGGTTTGTATTGCGTTTTCGGATGTTGCTGGAATATTTCTTTTAGGCTTATGTTGAGCTCGGGTCCCGACAGCATCACACATCTCTTGTAATACTGCCGGCTTTCCTAGAAGTCGTCCAGTGACGATTTCAGGAGTGATCTGTACCATGCGTCAGGATTTGCTATGCAAGAGCCTAAGTGTACACTGATGCCTACTTCTTGCAGTCTTCCATTGATGGCCGAGCCTTGGACGAGCAGCTGATCAAGGAGATTCTCAAGACCGTTGAATCGATTCTCAAATTGGGACATGGTGGTTTGTATGCCTTGAATGGGAATGCTGATGGCTGAAACCTCGGACTGGACGACTAAAATATCACTTGAAATAGTCTGCGAGGTCGCCTGGAGCGCGGCTAACTTTTCAGACCCTAAATGCGACACAGAACTGGCACTAATTAGAAAAGGAAGGCTCATAAAAGATCTGATACTGGGGTTAACTTGCAGTCCAAGGCTTTGTAGACCCAACTGAAGAGTCGCGTTAATGTGATGCAATTTGGTCGCCATTTGCTCGAGCTTTGGGCGATGGAACGGATGTAAAAGCTTTTTGCCCTTGTTCCGAGCTTTGTTCCTTCGACCGCCTGTGCCTTGATCGTCAATATTGAGCGTGGCTACCATGGCCACCAAAACCTTCAGTTCCTCGTTAGATGAGTCTAAAAACTGTCGCAATGTCTCGGTCACTGTTCTGTGGTCATTCTGAAACCGAGAGATTGATGATTCGATGAGTTGCAGCGTCTTGCGTAGCATGTCGTTCCGCTGTATTATGGACGAAATGTCTTGATCGCGGGAGTTCAGTGAGTCAAAGTAATCCGTGATGCCACCAGTGACTTGAAGGCCTAGTGATACCACGGCCAAGGCCAACCCGGCGACGGAGAGAGGGTCAGCCATGGCAAGATAGTAGATGATAGCTAAAAGAAGCTTTGTAATTATCAGGTTGTTGGATTAGAGATTATGTGGAGACAATATCGTAGACCAAATCTAGGACTTTGCTGATTGCATATTGCTGCCTGATCAGGCTCTCACTAGTTGCAGTATGTATTTGTCTTTTCAACCATGTCGGTAAGCAAGTTACATGGATTATACAATTCTATAACACAAGCACTCTAATTAGATTGTGAAGTCTAAGTATAGCTTATTATATTAAAGCCTACAGTTAAACATGTAAAATCCGTCAGTCCCTTGACGTTAATATTAAATGTCAGCACCTACTTATATCAAGGAATGTGGGCTAAAGGTGTGTGTGTTCGGAAGGAGGCTAGCTGAGGCCCAAGTGGGCAGGCTACCAAGAGGGATGTGGGGGCCTGAGGCACCCATATCTCAACAACTTAGGGTAATCAGCCACACTTAGTGTGGCTAGTGCTCAAGCCTCACATAACCAGATCCTTGCAAGCTGAAATGCACCTACATACAGAACGGGCGATCAGGCTGCGCATTCTTGCAGTTGGCCCAATGATAAATAGAGCTTACTAAGGGAAACAAGTGCTTATCTTACGGACTGAAAATTAAATCCCTCATTTGCATGGTTTCAGTCCTTTTCCAACGGCAAAAACCCCCCGGATACACACTCGTCTCAACTTAATCGATCGAACCCACTATTCAGCTTACTAGATCTTACCTTAAATCCTTTAGTTTAGTTTCTTGCACTGCGGAGATGCCATTGCAAAGCAAGAGAACAGTCAAGGTCCATGAGATCCCCGCAGGCACTTCCGAAAAACAATATCTTGACTTCGTTGAGCATCTTTGTACCAAGCCGCAGAAGCCCTCTAAGTCTCACTTCTCTCGCGTCATTAAGCACTTTGGGCGAAAGTCGAAGTCGCCGCTGGTTACGTCAGCCTCAGCATCAGCGGATGAGTTGGATGAAGACGTAAACTCGAAGGACGAAACTAAGGTCACCACACCAGCTTCTGGTTCAAGGGGTGAAGGTGAGCAAGCTGTCCCGCTCCTCAACAGTTCTCAGCCGACTGCGAAGAGATTGAGGAAAACCACTTTTTGTTTCCAGAACGGTCAATCAGTTGGCACGGTTTCCTTTGAAAATGAAGCACTCAAAAGGGAGGCTCTGGCGCGACATAAGGAGAATGCAAGTTCGTGTTGGAAAGTCGAGGACAACTTTGATGGAATCACCATCCTCTATGAAGGGCCGAATGCAAAGTTTGAGTACGTATCCCCTCCTGTAGGTATTGCCATAGAGTGCTAACTGTCCCCTAGCATCTGTGTGGTCCACGGACAGGGCGGCAATGCCATGGACACTTGGACTGCTGACAACGGTCAGATGTGGCTCAGAGATTCCCTGCCTGAGCATGAGAAGTTCAAAGAAAGTCGCATAATGACTTTTGGTTATGACTCAGACGTGACAGACAGAAGCACCGTTATGGAACTGGAGAACTGGGCGGAGAGTCTTCTTCGGTCTTTGGACGAAGTGCGAACTGAAGACGAGGTATCTTCGACCACTATATAAAAGGGAACGTTGAATAAGCGCCTTGCTGACTGTGATGATATAGGAGAAAAAAAGGCCGCTATTACTTGTCTGCCATTCTCTGGGAGGACTAGTTGGACGAAAGGTATGCTTTGCCCGGAAGAATAGATACTCAGCGACTCACCATAGTTTCTAGGCAATGACTCACTTGAACCCGACAATCAACCTCCAGAATATCAAGCTGTCCCAATTTGGCATCGTCTTTTTAGCCACACCGCATAGCGGCTCAACAATTGCAGACTGGAACAACTTCTTGGTTGCTACCGCACACGCAGTCGGAGGCGTCAGAACACAGGCGGTCGAAAAGCTACGATCGTTTAACCCTGCTTCCGTTTGGGATACGTCGGCTTTTTTAAATCTTGAACCATGCCCGCCCTTTCAGTGTTTCGCAGAGGGTCGCAAGATGCGCGTGAAAGGCATGGACCAGCATGTAAGTGGGTATTTTCTAGTATACTATTGCTGATGTTGACTTTATTTGAAGATTGTGACACAATCGTCCGCAACTCTTGGCAAGAAACAAGCATACCAGATTATGAACGTTGATCACGTTACTATCTGCAAGTTTGACTCGAAATTGGGGCCTTTCCTGACGATCAGTATGGCACTGTTAGAATTGCTCAGCGATGTGACCACTGGTGGCATCCAGCAACCGAAGGCTCACGACCGTCGTGTATCAGCCCATGATGAAACATATCAGTAGATCAGTCCTAATATAATCGTTAGATGTTTGGCCAGCCGCGGTTCCTTGCACATGCATATCCACCAGATCGAGGTTACTGGTGGGAGGGAAACGAACTGAACGATATTCAACATCAGGTCACATCGACCAAGCCTTTCTTTGGGCGATCCGCGGAGCTGAGGACTCTTGAATCGTCCTTAGCTGGAGACGGAACGCGCCCGAGTCTTACGGTAGTAAAGGGTATTGGAGGAATAGGGTACAAATCCTGAGCCTCCTAGCTTTTACTATACCACATACTAACGTCAATGCAGGAAAACCGAACTACTTCTTCAGTTTGCAACTAAGCAAAGAGGCCGCAGGAATGTCTTCTTCTTAGGGTCTCAAGATGGAGAGACAATTGACAGTGTTCTCTCCAAGCTGTCAACAAGAATCGGCTTCCACATGATCGAGGATCCGGGTGAGAACCAAGAACGGTGGAGGAGCACTCCCGTCGCTGAGCGCATTCAGATCTTCATCACATGGCTGGGGGATAGGTGTAACAGAGAGTCTCTCTTTATCATCGATGACATAGAAGCTTTTGGATACTCCAGAATTCCAGTCATCTTGAAATACCCGGCACAACACACGTTGATTTCCACTCGAGACTCTAACTTGAAACGAGCGGATCGAGTCTTTCGAGAGCTCCGACTGTGTCCACTAGGTCACGACGATACAGTAGGAATCTTGAAAAGCACACTCGAAAGTCTCTCTGCAGACCCAGCATTTTGGAATGATCTTGGGTCTATTGCCCTTACGATTCAAGGCCACCCTCTTGCGGCTCGAAATGCTATCCCGTTCATAATGGACTATCTGGCAACCTACGATAGACCCAGCAAAGCATTTTCGCAACTATTGGAGGTTCAAGACCCTGAAGAGCGTAGGGTATTTCTCGAGTTCAGCTTTGAAGGTCGATCACTTTGGGAAGCCTTTGATACCTCTCTCGAGCGTCTGGAATTACAACAGAACTCCCAAAACGCGACCAGCCTTCTTCAGATACTTCCATTCTTATCCTGTGCTAATGATCGTGTGGATGACTTTTTAAAGATGAACAAGAGCCTGCCAGCTGACAGCGAGAAAGACCTACCAGATATGGCGGTGCTCAAGTGTGGTTACACTGTCATATCGAACTGGCTATCCAAGTTGCGCGGTGTCTCCTTTTATCTCCAAAGTGGCTTGTCTAATCATACCAAAGCCATTGACATACACCCTCTTGTGCTCCAGTACATATTGTTAAGTTTGAATGAGCGCAGAAGAGTGGATCTCATTAGACAGGTCTTGCAATTGTGCCACGCTTTAATGGACATACTGAATGAGCGTGAAGCAGAGATCAAGCCGCATGTTCTCCATTGCGGTCAAGTCTGTCGAGGACTGGGAATCTCACTAAGTAGCTTAGGCCTGCCTGAAAGCACTATCAGGTGGGTGAAACGCTTACTCGAGATACAAGTAGAGGAGGGAGAAGATCCATTCGGTGATCCGATCGACTTGTCATCTGCAGCAGTAGATGAGTTCGTTAAAGCCTGTATGGAGACGAAAAAGAGTCTTCGCCAAGGCAGCGAAAACTCTCTGTTTGAGAAGACTAGGATGAGTCAGATGCTGATTAATTGTGTCAGGGCCTGGAGGGCGCTGAGATGGTCAATAGAAGAGCAGGGAGAAATAGCTGACTATCTCAAGCCTGAACTTTTAGAGGCGATGGAAGGACTTCAAGAGATGGTTAAACTGCGCAACATGTATCCAGATATCATTTTGGAACTCGGATCGTTTCGAGCTAGTCTGATCGAAGGTTTAGAAGGCTGATACTGAGGGAGTATATACAGCTAAGGTGAATTGGGGTTTTTCATTGTTGTGGCTTGATATGTCACGCTGACTCGTCATAAGCTTGAAGTATCAATGAATGTATATGGATATTTTCTCATTATTAACTAGATTTACCTCCCAATTCGGACGTATTAACTGTAACCTCTGCTTGAGCGTCGGGTATACGAATATGTCCGAGCTGACATTGAAGCCTGCAAGACAAGGGGTTATGATTGGCAGGGCAGAGATGACTGAGCATGTGACCCGAGTGCAGGAGGCGCTGAATCTGAAGTCAGACTTCAGTTTCTGCCACGTAAGCTATCCTCCTTTGACTTCAAGACATTCCCCATGGCAATCGACGAATATGTAATGAACTGGAAATAGCTGAATTAATTCCTGCTCATACATTTACCCTTACGCGCCTCGTCGTCTTGTCATTATCCCGTGCCTCACACGACATGGAGCCGAACGAAGATAGTTTTCTCAGATTCTGTCGTTTCATTCGGTATTTCCAATGCGCAAAGGTCCCTTGCGACCTTTTGATTCGCGCATGCGAGCCAAAGTTAACTTGGACCTCGAATGGAGAGATAGTTCAGAAGCTACCGCTGGAGGCTGGGGTTCCAGAATGGCTTATGGTTCTCTACAACACCAATAAACCGTTCTTACATCATCCGACCCATGGATCACATATTGCAGGCGTGGAAATCATACTCCAGAACGGTGTTCCATACTTTGATGTAGCGACAGCAAACCAGCCCGAACTTGAGCTCAATCAGCTTCCGTCAATCGACAATGAAGGCTCCATGGCCGGAGAGCTTCTTGCTGTCTTCCTACAAGCATTTCCTTCTATCAATATTGAGATAATTGGAGAAGAGATTGTCGACAGGTTGATGGATATCGCCATGAGATCTATCCTGCCCTTGCTCTCATGCCTCACCGATGCAGATATAAAAGACTGGCTGCTGCCGATAGACCAAGAGGAGTATGTGAGGAATTCCGATTGGCCATTTTTTGTATGAACTGATCATATTATCCCAGGTTGGAGTCATGCCTATTTTCTCTCTTCGAGTTCCTGTATCAGGCTATTGCTATGTTAGGCGTTGAACACCCTCTACTGCCGTTGTCGTTACCAGAGCGATTATTGAATATCGTCCCCGACGGTACGGGAAATGACACTATAGTGGTCCTTCGGAGGATTGCAGACATCTTGAAACAATTCAAAGAGACTGGCCAAGATGTACTGGAATACAAACCATTGTCCTCTGGAACGAAGACTGATGAGAGAAGTCACTCCATACTGGGATATTTCTTATCACTCCCAAATATGCATTCCGCTGGAGCCCTGACTACTTGGCAACCTTTAGTCCCCAAAAGTCCATCTCAGATGGAGTACTTGGCAGCGGTCAGCTTCTGCGAGCAGTCGCGCCTAGCTGTGCTTGAGAGACCTGCGTTTCTTACATTGGACGTCAGGGTATTGGAAGGCCTCCTGCGCTCACGACGAAAGCAATACGACCAAGCGTCGAAGGTTTTGGACACGACTATGGTCGAAGTTATCTCCCAGTACGGATCATGTTCCATGCAACTCGGAATAGTCACGGCTGAGCTCGCTAATTGCTACAATGTCCTCCGGCGAGAGGCACTGGCTGAGTTAACTTTGACCAAAAGCCTCGAATTGCTACTGGATTCAGATCTCTCCAACCGACGCGATGTGATCTACCTCAGATTCGCCCTGGCCGACTCCCTTATAGGACAAGCTAAATACCAGGATGCGGTGCCAATCCTCCAGGGCATCATAGATGACCCTGATGTTTCAGCAACATTTCGTATGATGAGTGCACTTCGTCTGACAAGGTCAAAGCGTAGAATGCATGAAGATGCACGCAAGGCCTTTCAACAGAAGAGCCCATTGTGGATAGGCTTTTCACTGCTTGACAATGTACCAGACGTTCTTGTGATGGAATATGTCGAAGAACTAGGCTGCAGCATTTCAGAGTTGCCGAAACGGAAGCTGGAGGACTCGAAAAACACACAGGAACTCATTGAAGCAGTCAACTCCGCGTTGAGTACATCAAGCTCTGTCACAAACAACCCGTGCTGGGAGTGGTATACAAAATGTCAAGAAGAATATTCAGGGCAGATCACAGAAGCCACAAAAGAAAATAAGGGTAAAGGAGTGGACGAGGTTCTAGGAAACGAACTTCCTCCTCAATCCGTCGATGACATGTCCGTTGACGAGGGACCCTGGTCAGAGAGATTAGTCTTATCATTTGGTACGAACCCCGGTACTTCAATACAGCTTAGACTCATACTGACTGTCCTATTTGAGATGGTGGAGGAGTTCGTGCTATCTCCAGTTTATTAATTCTGAAGCGCATCATGCACCAAATTCAAGTGGTTGAATTAACTCACCCCGACGGCCCATCCTACTCAAGTAGCGATTCAAGCTGGTCTCCAACAGTTGAAAATGTCCCACTGGCGATATTAGAAGAGTCTGAATTAATTGGAGAGTTCTTTCCCTGTCACTACTTTGACTATGTGGCTGGGGTATCAACCGGAGGGTAGGTAAAACGCAACTCAGGATGGACATAAGCTTACAACAGCAAAGCCTGAACAGCATCATGCTAGGAAGTCTACGTATGTCCGTCGACCATGCCATCGATAGTTTTATCAAATTTGGTAACACTGTTTTGGGGCGGCCCAGGCTGTTCCACAGCACATCACCATACTTCCCCTCCCGAACCAAATATCCAGCCGCCGATGTCCGCAAGGCTTTCCAGAATATCATCACGGACAGCATTGAAGGGGTGCCGGGAGTGGCGGACGTTCCAGGATGGGGTTTAAGTGGCCACAAAGCAATCTTCCACGAGAAGAGTGGTGGCATTCGAACGTGAGTTGAGCCATCGATTTCTGTCGACGGGATAAATAACTAAGATCTCCCAGTATTGTCTTTTCTTGTCGCTTAGAAGATGGAATACCATACGCCTGGAAAAGTTACCATCATCAGGAGTACACGAGAATTTGGGAGGTTGCGTGTGCCACTGTTGCCACTCCGGGCTACTTTGATGCGATAGAGATTGACGGTGCCGCATTCGTAGATGGAGCTGTTTTTATGAATAATCCTTCATTCAGGGCCCTTGAGGAAGTCTTGGCCATTCACACGAAGATCCCTGCGGTTTTTGTCAACATCGGAACAGGTACACAGTACAGTGACGGTGCCACTTTTCGTCGCTGGAGAGACAGACTCCAGCAATCGAACATACTTTTTGACCGGACTGTCAAACACTTCCAGACCGGGAGCGAAACGAAACGATGGATAGAGTTTGCTAGGCATCAAGGGCTCAAAAATGCATATACACTTAGTGCCGGAAAAGATCTGCAAGCGATTCCCCACTACGACTGGCAACCCGCCGACACTGGAAAGAAGACTCTCCATGAGATCACAAGGATCACCGAAGAATATCTCCGCTGCGATGAAGTAAGAGCTACCATTAGTATCATTGCCCACGAGGCCGTTCAAATTCGACGTGCACGAGCAATTACAGAAAAGTGGAGATCCTTTATACAACCTCCTGCAGTCAATCCACCTTCAGCACTTAGTTCAGTAGGTTATGATGGCACAGTTAAATGGAAATAAGTTAAATGTTATAGTAATAATAATATTTTGTTTACTTAACAAGACAACTCTTTAACTTAAACTTGACTATTAAGAAATAGCTAACAGTATACCTGTGCTTTTATGACAGTTAAAATACATGAAAGATTGATCAGTCTTCCGCAATACCATAAGCTCATGCCAAAGATTCAGGTTGGCTTCCTCGCCCTCCCTCTCCATCCGATTGAAGTGGTTAATCTGTGTGCCAAAGATCTCCTTGTGCTTGGGCGTGAGAGACCATTTCTCAAGTCGTGCGAGTGACTCCCACATACTGATGCTCCATGTCTTGCCAACTGGGTTGCCATCATCATCCTCTATGCGCATGTATCTGTTGGAGAAGCAACCAAAGTGCTGGCTGTTCTTGGTAAGCTCCTCCATGCCGCTGTCGAGAGTCGGTTTGATCTCTGTGTTGTATGACTTGATCTCTGCGGGTGTACTATTCTCCCAGACTTGACCAGAGCGAATAAGACAGAGATTCTCATGTGGTTCAACAGTAACAAGTCTCCCTCGGGTGTCAGACGCTTGTGATTCCTCTGTGAGTGATGGCCAGCCATCTGGCTCAAGAGTATCCGTCTGTGATCTCGGAATACGATCCCTCGCCGATCCCCAATACTCATGGGTATCAGTCTCACCACTCATTGACTCTGCGATGACTGAGTAGCCCTCTGGATCCGGTAGAGCAAATGTAGTCTCCGTATCAGTAATCGGGACTGTATACAGCTCTCTAAATACTCCGATGTCGGAAGCAGGACATAGCCCTCTGTACCACCAATCTGGAGGCAGTGCAGCTTCCCATTCTCGATAGGACGCGACATCTTTCCAATAGAGAGTGAAGACTATGTTACGATAGCCTGAAGAGTCTGTGAAGCTCGATCGGACGTAGTGGTGAGGTCCCAAGTTTGTGCGGATGGCTCGGCGAATGGTGTCGATTGCGTCGGAGGGGTCGGTTGAGGGGAGATGTTGAATGCCGAGGTCGATCGTGACGATGGCTGTTGTTTCTTTGGGGAAGCGTGCGGAGTGGGAGGCTTGTTGAGGGCCTCTGAAGCAACGAGGATGATGGAGCGGTTGAGTGCGGTTGACTTTGAGATGGTTTGGAATGGCTGGCTCCAAGCAGGGCCTCTTCGGTGTGCTGTTGGTGTATTAATACAGTTGCCAACCACCAGAAACATTTTTTCATGTTGCATTGGAAACAGGTTGAAACGGTTGAACATACCTTGAAACAGTCATGTTTCAGTTTCTGACACTGGGCTAGTAGGCGAGGTAATTGTCTTTGTACTCCAGAGATTGAAGTCAACTCAATGATAAGAAGATTACAATAATTGGATCAAGATACAGAAATCTAATGAGTTCTCTAGGTAGATAAACAATGTCATGTTATACTTTTGAGCTAGCTTTCCTTCGTACGAAATGTTGATGCCGCGCCCAAAGCCGAAGGTTGCCCCAGGAGGTTACAATGTTTCGCTTGACGCTGTTGACGCTGGAAGCGAGGTGGGTCACCTGCATCTCAGCGAGGTCTAGACCAAAACTCAATTTTCACACTAAACTTCAGCAGTTAACGTTGACGGCGAAGCTAACGATAGCGGCGCTGTTGACGCTGAAGACGCTGAAGACGCCGAGGATCACGTTGCTAAATAATTTTATGTAATGGAACACTTTTCTCTATAGCTGGATACAATGGTCAAACCTTTTCTGTGCCATGACATGGATAGATATAAAGGCTCTAATTTTGCATAATACGTTCAAATCTTATCAGTAGGCTGTTAATAAACGAGCATCAGTTCATTGAGCTAAGCCAACATGGACGCCAACCCTACACCAAACTCTTCCAACGACAAACAAGACAAAGTCCGAGTCTACGTCGTCCAACGATGTCCCCGTCTCTTAGACCTCGAACACGGCGTCCACACAGCAATTGAAGAGATCGCAACAGCAGCAAGGGCTGGAGCCAATCTCATCGCATTCCCCGAAACATGGCTGACAGGCTACCCTGCGTGGGTATTCGGCATGGCAAGCTGGAACGACCCCGAAGCACGAAGTTGGTATAAACGACTCGTCGAGGCTAGTCCAACGGCTTCAAGTTCGCATATTACTCGAATCAGAGACGCTGCGAGGGAGAATAATATTGAAGTCGTTCTTGGATTTAACGAACGAGCGCGAGAAATTGGCGGGACGATATATAATAGTGTCGCGATGATCGGACGAGATGGGTCTCTTCGAGGTGTTCATCGCAAGCTCACGCCTACGCACGCTGAGAGACTTGTCTGGGCGAATGGCGATGCGCAAGGTCTCAGAGCCTATGACACTAGCTTTGGCAGAATTGGTGCGGCGGTTTGTTGGGAACACTTCCATCCTCTCATCAGACAGGCTCTGCACACCGAAGATGAGCAGATCCATATCGCGCTGTGGCCTGATATGCCTTCGGCGCATCAAGTCGCTTCTCGCCAATATGCTTTCGAAGGGCGATGTTTCGTTGTAGCGGCAGCTTCGTATCTAGACAAAGAGTCTGTCCCACCCGAGCTGCTCGAAGCATACGTCAAAGGTGCTGGGTCAACGGATCTGTTCACCGGTGGCTCGAGTGTCATCGGGCCAGATGGGGAGTACGTTGCAGGTCCCGTATATGGTCCCGAGCCTTTGGTGGTTGATATCGATATTAGTCAGACGATTGCTTATAAGCATGATCTAGACGTTGCCGGCCATTATGGCAGGCCGGATATCTTTAAGCTGTCGGTAAACAGGGAGGGTGATCGGAGATGAAGTATATAGATAGCTCTCAAAACAAAGCCAAGTTCCAACCACGATGCTTTGACACGTCCTGCCATGCAACTGCCCTCGGTCCGTTGACTGTCCAAATCTCATCAAGAACATCAACACAAGCATCAACATTCTTGAACTTCCTCCACTTATTCATTGCCACCAATCTTTTTCTGATGACACTGGCTTGTCTTGCATTCTCAGCTCTACTTCCAGCAACAAAAAGAGGAAACAGTAAAGAGCATTCCGCGAATGCGCCTTGGGGTATCCTGTCTGACAGGCTAGATATAGCCTCAATATGCGTCGCAATCCCTCCTGGTACTACTTCCGCCACAATATGTTGTGAGAACCGTTTTCGTAGAACTGACTCGAGGTATATGAACGCCGCACCGCGATATGTCTCACTCAACAGGGCAAGAGGCTCATCGCTCGTGATGCCAGCCTTGCACTTCCACTCTGCAAGACCATTAGCAATTTCGTACGCCTTCTGTAGCATCTCTTCGTCAGATTCGATTGTGCTCAAGACACTTATCTCGGATAGGTAGAAAATAATCCTCGGAGCATAAGCGCAATATGGATCTGCCAGTGCATCATCGCTCGACATCCAGTAATCGCCCGTCAATAAAGGCTTCCGATCCAGCGATATACTTGTCAAGCTATCGTGATAGGCGAAAAACCGAAGTAGCCACTTTGCTTCAAAGCTCAAGTTTCTTGACGATCGGATTGAGTCGAGACATGCTGCTGCACCAGCAACATGACATGTCCAACCCACGCTCGTTCCATCTGAGATTGTTTCCAATGCGCACATTACCATTGCGATGGCAAGGCGCATTTCACTTGTGAGGCTATTGTCTTCATCGAGAGAACTTCTGAACGCGGCCAGGACGCGGCCTCGGTGTTGGAGGGATATGTCGTTGAACTCTGGGTTACACATTGCTAGATGTGTTGACGACAATGCTGTGATAGCGTCCAAGAGAACCGGACAGTCAAACGCCATTGGTAGTAGCACCGAGATAAAGCAGTTGTTCTCTGTATTCGTCGATAACATCTGCGCCAGAGTCGTAGTGTAATATCGCAACATACTCCTCCTCCCCGTACTCAAATCCCCAGAATGCCCATCATCAGGCCGCACCACATCCACAGGCTCACTGATCCCCGTACACGCATCAGGATACCTCACCACAGCCCCCGGTGACTTTCTAACCCGCCGTGGTGCTTGGTACTCGCAGACGAGGTTGAGTCGCGTACAGTCTCCACAAACAGGCATCATCGTATCACATTTCTTCTTGCGCTGCCGACACGTCAAGCATCCATGCTGCTGTCGCGTAAAAGGTTTCTTAGTGCGCTTTTTCGTCGCCGGTGCCGAGGGGGAGTCTAGAATGCTGGTGGATAATGGGGTTTCGGAGGGGCTGGTCATATTTGCCAAGGTAACGCTGCAGGGCAGGTAATCAATGTACTGTGTGAGGTGAGATGGGAAGTGGGAGAAGAGAAGATGAGTGGAACGTGGATCGGCTCCTGGGCTATGGATTCGCAATATCCGCTAACTCGGAACGGAGACGTCAAGCTAGTTAATGCAGGGTTTACCCCGCACTTTTACGATAAAGTCAATCAGCCAGCTCCCAGTGGTCCGAGGAATCATTAGTGCCTGGGGCTGACTGAATAATTCCGCACTCTTCACGTTAAACTAAGCTGGGAACGCACCAGCATTTCTGTATTCCTCCTTAGTCTCATTGTTAGTAATCACTCCAAACTTGGAGATAAGCTTCCAGACCATTCTTATCGCTCTTGACGCCCTTGACGCCGAAGCTTCTCCACAATCCCAGCGTTCCGGTTACCTTATCTTGAGCTAATGTTAGTAGGACGACAACGTCAAACGAGGCATCATTCTTATCATAACACCGGGTTCAGTATCCGGATAGATTCAGTATGTCGGCGATTGAGAAGATGCATATATAGATGTTGACCATCTCCACGTCAATATCGCTCATCATTTCCTCCAATAGTCCTATATGGTCTACCTCTGCATCTAGAGCAGTAACACAGTGACATCCCCCTTGACCTTCTTCACCCTTTCTTACTTGTTGATTTGTGTACAAACATCACACGACCATGAAGGGAGACTCTCACGACACAATGGCTCCGTCTGGGCAGTCGGGCATCGGCTCCGTCGTCTCATGCGAGCCCTCACCCGACTGCAAACCCCAGGACGAAGATGCAAACTATCAACAAACCCACCTCCGAAAGCGTTTCACACTTGTATCTACAATCGCATTCGGCTTCACAACCATGAACTCCTGGGTCGCTTTTGCTTCAGGCCTCGCCGTCCCCCTCTCATGCGGCGCTGGACCAACTCTCATTTACGGTCTCCTCGTCGGTGGCGTCGTCATGACCATCCTCGCAGCAGGATATGCCGAACTTGCTTCTGCCTTTCCATCTGCTGGTGGCCAGTACCATATCGTGTACATGACGTTCCCAGCTTCGACTCGTCGATTCGCTGCGTTCTTTACGGGGTGGATGTCGATTCTATACACCATGGGCGCTACGGCTTCGTGCAGTTTCTTTGTCGCACAGTCGATCCTTAGCCTGGTGTCCTTGTGGAATGAGAGTTACGTTGCTCAGAGCTGGCATGTATATCTCGTCCACATCTGTCTATGTACCACCGCATTCCTGGCTGCCTCTCGCTTCCCAGCAGCCATCGGAAGTATCGGTGTCTCTGTGTTCTGGCTCTCAATCATCGGCTTCATCGCATCCCTTGCAACGCTCTTGGCAGTTCAAGAAGTAAAGCAGCCCAGCAAATTTGTCTTTACAGAATTCACAAACGTCTCTGGATGGACTGACGGATGGGCCGCTATGATCGGTCTCGCGAGTTGTCTCTGGGCGTATTGCGGTATTGATGCGCCGAGTCATCTCTCGGAAGAGGTCGACAACCCGAGCCGCAACATTCCCATCGCAATTGGAGCTACAATCATTCTGGGCATCATCACAGTTATTGCCTGGAACATTGGTCTTATGTATGTCATCAAAGACGTTCAAGGACTCATTGCTTCAGGTGCGCCAATCATGGAAGTGTATAATCAAGCTCTGGGCTCCAAGACCGCAACGACAATCTGGGCGATTTACTATATTCTCCTCTTCTATCACATCATTCTCAACCTGTTTGTGTTTTCTTCTCGAATTTTGTGGTCTTTCGCTCGAGACGGCGGTGTTCCTTATTCTGGCTACGTCTCTCGCCTTAGATGGTCCAACCCAGTCCGCGCAACAGCCATCATGCTCTGCCTCCAAATCATCATCGGGATCCTCTACATCGCATCGAAAACAGCGTATAGCAGCTTCATTAACCTGACTCTTTTTGCACTCAACATCACAGTTGTACTGCCACAAAGTGTCTTGTTATTTACCGGCCGCGATTCACTGCCAAAGAGGGCGTTCTCATTGGGCAGATATGGATATGTTGTCAATGCGCTGGCAACTGTGTTCATGCTTTTGTTTAGTGTTGTTTTCGCCTTCCCTGTTGCCAAGCCTGTTACTGGAAGCTCTATGAATTATCTTGTTGTTATTTTCGCAGTTAGTCTGATATTCATTGTCTCATCTTGGCTGTTGGATCTTTCCAAGCGATTCACGGGGCCATCAGAGGGAACTGCACATATCTAAAGAGACTAGCAGTCACAATAATTGAAAGCTTTTAAGCACTCATATTCTCTTAGACATAATCTACTCACTATATCGAGTACTATCAGCTTCTACAAATCTCCCGCTTCTGATCGACTTAAGCCTGTGACATGCATGCTACAAGCTGACCTTGCGCAGAGTCTTGATGGAAACTGGCCCAATAAGCCCGTGCTTTTGCCAATCTGCAGATGTATAAAAGGCAGGCGCAGCAGGACCAATCCCATTCGCCTTGACATAATCAACTCTGGCCTTGACCGCATTGAACAAGGTAGATGCCACCTCCACCCGAATCGTGTTGCTTCCCTTAACCAGATAATCCGAGAAATCAACTTGAGCATCGTAAATATCGATCGCTGGGAGCTGCTTGTCGTTGACCCAAGCTCGAATGGTGTTGAGCACAGGACCAAACTGCAGTACAGCGATGGAATCCTTGCTTGGGACTCGCGGGACCTGGAAAGTGGCTGTGTATGTACCGACGCCGGAAACATTCTGTGCTCCAGGGATCTCGGACCAAGGCTTCAAGGTCGTCTGAGTGCCAAGATTCATCGCCTTCTTGACAGATGCGGACTTTGCCTCGTCAGGACCAGGAACCCAAGACTCAAGAGTCAAGTTCCAGTTGGTGATATCGATGTTAAGTGCATTCTTCTTGTCGCTGCTACTGGCAGCAGGAATCTTCCTTGTCTGTCCATTGGACAATGTCAAGGAGGCGGCCTTGTCATCTCCCAAGATGGCGGAGATATCCTCTTTGCCATCAGAACCGTAGGAAGCGCTGATGACGTTCTCCGACTGCGACACGATGCTAGTCTTCGACTTCCCATTGGTGAATGCAATAATCGCTGTCTGGCCTTGTTCCAACGATACCTGGAAGCTGGCCTTGTCAGAAGAGCGCTTGAAGGATGCCATAGCAACTTGTTGTCCAGTCCATGCGTTCAGCTTATAAGGAACCTTGCCCGGATCAACCTCTGCCGTGATCTCAAAAGCCGATGCAGAGCCCTGGTTGAAGAGAAGAAGATAGTCCGAGCCCTTGTCCGACCTCCACACGGTGTACAAGTCTTTCGCAGCATCTGAGCCTGTCGTCACTCTTGGCTTGATGGAAAGCTTATCGAGGGCCTTGAGCAGATCATCGGCGGATTTGATGAAAGCAACGTTGGAGTACTTGGATCCCTTGAGCTTCGAGATATTCTTGCTCACAACATCCTGCCCTTTGCTCCCAATAGTAGTGCTGGGGAGACTTCCGATGACGACAATTGGAAGGCCTGCATCGGCTAACTCAACGAGCTTCTGCGATGCTTCGGGAGTGATGAACTGTTGCTGATCGAGGATGAGCGCTCGATATCCTGCACCTGCAGCGTCCAAAACCTTGTTCGTCACCTTGAAGGCTTTGGATCCAAAGTTGGCTGGCGAAAAGTACTCGTACGTGAAGCCTAGGGACTCGATTAGCACAATTTAATGGTACGGGGCCCCGCACTTACCAGTTGCTCGAAGAACTGTACCATTATACTCATCAGATACGCCAAAAGGATCTTTGTATAAGTAAAAGGCTAGGTCTTTCTTAGCCACTCCCTGCTGCAGTACAAACTGGTTTCTGGCAGTGTAGTTCATCATCTCACCCATATACTTCCACGCCGGCTGCTTTGGGCTCCATAGCTCAGTGTAGATATACTGAAACGGCGTGAATCCAGGCCAGGTCGATCCGAGTTGCTCGCCAGTGTATGTCATCCCATGGATCATCATGGCATTGACGTCGCCTGCGAATGCGTCGTGGAAGAGGGTGACGAGGGAGGGAATAGTCAGGCTATATGCACCTTGTGCGACAGCGCCGATCTCCGTGGAGATGATGTTGCGACGTCCGAGATGCGCGGGGCCGACGAATTGTGACATTTGATCTGGTGTTTTGAAGGCTAGAGATTCGAGTTCGGGGTTGTCAACAATCGGTACGTCGGCGAGCTAAAGACGGGTCAGAGAAAATTCATATCAAGGATGGTGGAAAGTATGTAAACCTACAATGTCTATAGGAATGTTATACCCAACTTGACACGAGTGAGAGAGGCCCAGCGATTCAGCCCAGGTCTCAAAGTACTGTAGATACTCCTGGTACCCCTCGTTCAAGGCCAGTCGGTAGTCCTGGAGATACTTGCTCTGTCCGTCATCCGGAGTCCCTTCGAGGTAAAAGGTGGTGTTATAGGGAGCCTGAGCCGCTGTGAAGGAAGTTGACTTATGGAACAGCAGTGGAAGATACTTGATCACATTATAACCTCGCTTGGCCTTGAAGCGATCAGGAAAATCAGGAGACCAGTAAAGCGAAGCTTGGATCTCCATGCTGTCCTCCCAAGCTACTCGTATGTTAGCGAGGTCAAAGCCAAGGCTGACGAAATTGAACATACTGTGCTTGCCAACCTCCTTGAGCAACTGACGGATCTGGGTCGTCAAGAGATTCTTCTCCCAGAATTGGGAAGCTAGCTTTGCACCAGCAGCGCTGAAATGGTCCGTGACCCAGGAGCCGTTCGCGATGACATCTGTGGGCACGCCATCGCAGGATCGCTGGTTAGTGTAGCGCTCGTAGTGCGCGAATAAAACATACTCTTCGTAATCCTTTGGCGCCGTCCATGTGAGCTTGCCGTTCTTGACGTTGTTGGTAAGGTCGATCAGTGACTTCTCATGCAGGGCGACGAAAACATTGCTGTCATCAAAGGAGTTTGCTTCAAAGGAATTAGTAAAGGCATGGCTGTCGGAGTGGGTATTCCGTGCAGGGAATGGCTTACTAGAAGCGATGGCAGCGGCAGAGACCCCGATAAGGCGGTTACCACCAAACTTTTCCTGGGGATGAATATACCCCAAATTCTCATTCCAGTCAATATCAGCAGCTGGCAAAGCCCCATCGAACTTCTCTCCTCCCTTGACAGACACCTTCCCATAGACGAGCTGCACAGCAAGACCAGGGGTAAGCGGCTTGGACGGAACGCCCTGACCCTGGCTAGCACCCAGCGCTACGTCCATCGACAGCCCATTCTCTTTGGTAGCTTCAAGCGCAATCTGGAGAACATCTCTAAACGCAGGCTTGCCAAAAGCATATGTCTCCATCTTGGAGTCGTTCACGCCGCCGAAGCCATAGTTGTAGAACGGGAGGAATTCCAGACCGCCGGCGCCGAGCTCTTGGAGGTCTTGGATGTCGGTTTTGAGGACATCGTGATCGACATCTGCATCTGGAAGCCTTTGTTGGAAGGTATGAGTGAAATGTTGATGTTTTGTGGATTGGTGAGGTTACTTACCAGTATCTGAACTTGGGACGATACTCGGCTGCAGGAGCTTCGAATCCTGGGATGGCATTGGTCGAGGGGATGATACCTTGCCCGACGACTGTACTGACAACAGCCGAGGAGGCAAGTAATTGGTACCCGTAGAGACGCATCTCGCTGAGTGACCAGTAGTAGGTAATGAATGTTCTCCTTGGTAGCAAGGAGATTGGTTTCTGCAGAGAGCTAAGAGCCTCTTTTTATGTCCATTTCCAATCTCGCGTCTCGGGCAAGTTGTCAGCGAGATCTACGTCCCCAAGGCATTGCCTAAATCAGCCATCGTTGTGTATTATGGCGAAGTAAACACCCTCTATAGGCGCTTCCCCGAAACTTACCAAGCGTTTGCGGAGAAGCTTAGTCGTATTAAGATTAGCAATGCCGATTCAGGGGATTACCCCGTGGGGAAATGGAGTACATTAAACGCCATGTGTCTTTAGGCATCGGAGCTCATTTTGGGACTAGGGTACAGGTTAGTGTCTCGCTCTCGCCTCGTTCCCGTTGCTCACAGTGACTTTGGTTTACGCCGGTGAGATTTACCAAGATCCGTCTGGGAAATTGTACCTCTGATACAATTCTTGATATATATATATATATATATACATATATGCATGTGTTACTTAGAACATAGTTTACTTTATTTTCTGTTCAGAACAACATTTTTAATGTAAAGCCTGGCTGTGAAAATCCCTCGTTTACCGCATTGCTTACCTCGTTTATATCTCGTTCCACTCACCCCTGCTTCCTCCGCCTCGGCGTTTGTTACTCCGTCTATTCACTCACTGTATACGGTGAACCCATGACAAAGACAAGTCCTTTCAATTAACTCGCAGAATAATAACTGAAACGACGCTGGCTTGCTCATGTTGCAGGCTGAGCTCGCGGATTTAGAAGATCACTACACCTCTTACGGGCCGCTACCTCCTCCTGGCCAGGCCGCACACCTTCCTCACTCATAGACAACTTCTCCATCTGTATTCCAAGTGCCATATCAGCGGCCGTTGGTCCCTGGCCACCTGCACTCGACATAGCACCCCTGTCAAGAAGCAATTTCACTGCGGCATCGTTACCTGTGAGAACTGCCAGGTGCATCGCCGTTAGCCCCATGCTTTTCTCGACAGCATCAAGCTCTGCCGGATCATTAAATCGCAATAGTAGCTCATTCATAATCTCGCGGTTTGCACTCCAATCGATGTCAGTCCAGTCCAGCTCAGCCGCCTCGGTTGCATCTGTCCCGCGGAACTCGGCGTCGATGTGAGCGGCTGCGGCGCGGTGGAGCGCCGTCCACTGCCGGGCTGGCTCGACGATGAATTCTAAGCAGTCCGCGCTGCCAAGGAGGTAGCGGAGTCGTGCGATTGAATTTCGCGCGTTGGAGGCGATGACATGGCCCAAGATAGTCGTGGGGTATGTGAAGCTCAGATGGCCACTGCTCATGCTGGTGAAGTTGATATCGGCACCATGCGATATAAAGCATTCGGCGAGTTGGAACTGGTCGTTCTGCACCGCGACGAGTAGTGGGGATTCGGTTCTGCCGGATTCGTCCGGGAAGCCGTCGAGGGGCGCGCCGTGGTCAAGAAGGGGTTGGACCAGTCGTGTATCGTTTTGCCCTGCATACGCAAGGACATGGAAAGCGGTCCACGTTGAATCTTGTCCACTGAAAGGATTCTTGGAAGCTCCCGTGGCGTGAGCTCCATGCTCAAGGAGGAGGTTGACCATCGTGGGACGATTCCATCGAACGGCCTCTAGGAGCGGCGTTCGCAGGTCAACGCCGCATGCGCGGTTAATGTCAGCGGTTTTGAACGCACCGACGTCTTGGGATTGAAGCACTTCTTCATCATAGTTTTCTCCAGTTTTGATGACGTCAGCTCCGTACTTGAGGAGATATTCAACCAACTCATCTCGGGCTAGCGAGACGGCCAGGTATAGAAGGGTTTGGTTGAAGCCACCGTAGCCTTGGGGGGAGACAAGTCTGCTGGTCCTTGGCAATAGGCACTGGAAAGTCGATTCCATCGCCTGTTGGTATCTCGACCCGTGGTATAGGATCATGTCGAACAGGCTGCTGCCGTAAACGGCCTGCTGAAGGAGACCCGTCACAAAGAAGCCGCCGCGTTTCTCTGCCCCTTGTTCGAGGTTGAATTGCTCGATGGCATGGATCATCAACTCCAGACACTCTGAACGAAGCTGCGATGCTGCAATCTCCAACGCACTTCTTGCTTGAGGCCACGATGTATTGCACATCCTCGGATCGGCCGTGTGGGATAGCAAGAATTTGACAATTTTGGGACGGTCACACTGAGTCGCTAGTTCACACATCAGCCCCCTCTAATACACTAATGATCCGAGTCATGTAGTTTACGAAAGGCGTGAGAATGGATAGACAATAGAAGACACTCACCCCATCCGATTGGATGACCCTCCGGGAGCCGATCAATATCTAGCGATGCCGGGAACCCTGCTTGGTAGGCGATGAATGTGGTCGTCTTGGCATTTACATCCGCGCCGGCTTGGATCAGCGCTGGGCCAACGCTTTCAATCTCCTGATCATCAAACGATATCAGCCAGTGGAGCGGAGACTCTCCATTCCGCGCCACCGACGCCGTTGCTCCATTGGAAGTAAGCCACAATACCGTATCATGCTGCCCAGCGCGGCAAGCACAGAGAAGCGGCGTCTCGCCTTGATCGTTGAGCTGATTAACTTCAAGTGACGGAAAGTGATTCAATAGAGCCCCGATGGCTTCCGTCTGACCGCAACTTGCGGCCACATGAAGAATCCGGTCACCTCGCTTGTTGGCTGTGTAGTCGGCGATGGAATCGAACTGAGAAAAGTTCTCAAGCAAGATGGGAATGTTTTCAAAGGTTCTGATCCACATATTGTGAGCGAATCCGTGGAGCATTTCTGCCTTGAAGAAGAAATTCGCGCCTGTGCCTGCGAGGACGTCACGGATGGTTTTCTTCGTCTTCTCGTAGGTATCCTTGGAGAGCATGGCTAAATCTTCGAGGGCAGTTCTCGAACCACGTAGGGCCATTAGTTCCAGCGTTTCGATTACGCTGTGTGGGTTATCAGGCGTGCGCCCGATGGCCTGCGCGATTCTGTACCCGTACGCCGACGCCAGTGGATGTTTCACTCCCCAGGCGTTAAAGAGCCATCTCAATGCTTGCGATGTATCTTTGTCTACACCGTATCCGTTGATGTAGAGAGCCGTGAGAAGGAACGCCTCCGGTGGGTTTATCATACCTTTCTTAACCTCGCCCTCGCCTCTTTGGATGTATGTTGTTGTCAGGTACCTCTGAACGGAAGGGTCCATCCCTGTCCAGTGGCGCCACGTGAAGAAATGTTGCTATGGGAGGTGAGCTTCCAATGTATTTGACGGGAAAGCCTATCATGACTTACATTGAGGTTCGATTTCAACACTTGATTCGGCTCCGCACTGGTTCGGTCAGTTCCCTGTCCTTATCACGTATCGCCTGTTGTGAATCTCAGTACCTATCTTGAGTAAACGAACCATTGTGGCCCAGGGCGACCATGATTTGTTCTAGGTCCCTTTGTTGTGGCTCATTCGACAATCCTATTGTCACAGCTCTTTTCATCGTTTCGTATGAGCCCAAACTTTCAACAGTTGCGATCAGCTGTTGCTTCAGTGGCTCCATCGCTTGAAAAAGCGCGGGTGGAATTGCACACAGAATCTTTTCAATGTCGTCAATGCCAAATGCTGGGTTGTTGGCCTGTGTGTTGTTCTGCTGCAATTGCTGCTGGAGAGACTGGAAGCGCTGGAGGAACTGGCCGGTGTCGCCATAAGTAGTGGCCATAATGGCTTTCAGGTACCATGCAGAAATATCTGTCTGGGCTGCTAGCTCCTGGGTTTCCTTCAGATTCTCCGCTTCCGCGTAGAAGTCTTCGCCTTGTTTGGAGGGGTCCACGAGGAGTTTGAAGATGTTTTGACCATGCGCAAATGTACACCAGATAAAGAGGGACAATGAGTATATGTCGGTATACTTTGCGTCTGATGCTGCGACTGCTGTCTTCGCCTCCGGGGCCTTCCACGGCCGGGTTCCTCCTAGCAAGAGGCTGCTCCTTTCAGTATTTATCACCTGGGAGTAGCCGAAGTCATTCACTTTGGCTCTGTACTTGTGCTCTGCATCTGTAAATATCAAGACATTCTGTGCCTTGATGTCGCCATGAACGATACCGCATGAATGAAGCATATGCAGGCCTTTGCAGACATCAAGGCAGAGCTTACGGCGAGTCTCTATGCCGAGATACTCCCTCTGCTGCAGTTGCCAGAGGCTCCCGTGCTCCGCAAACTCTACCATGAGAACTGGCAGTTTCTGCGACGAGTTAAATGGGTTTGCTCCCCATGCCAATCCAAGAAAGTCTACGAGATTGGGGTGTTGCA
The DNA here is from genome assembly GCF_013396195.1 of Fusarium tjaetaba. Lineage (NCBI taxonomy): Eukaryota > Fungi > Ascomycota > Sordariomycetes > Hypocreales > Nectriaceae > Fusarium > Fusarium tjaetaba. The sequence continues at coordinate 239,998 of NW_023501334.1, read as the reverse complement.
GGATTGGGCGGTGCGTCGAGAGGTAGAGTTCCATGATTGCAGCGTCTATGGCGTGTCGGGACGTTTGAGTGGCTTCACCTTTATCTGAAAACTCGATGACGGCCACTTTGTATGCTACAACCTCCGGTAGCTTCCGTTTGTCCCTAATTTCGATCAACAGGCCGTCCATGTTTGTAACCGACGTTAGTGGCTTCTGGGGCGGGATGCGACGTCGATACACGGTGAAGCTTGCGCCCCGGCCGGCGAATGAGGCGCTGTCCACAGCTTGCGCATTGGAAAACACCGGAGGGACTGATAATGCAACGGCATTGTCAGCCAAGAAGGCTCGGTAGGCAAAGTCCAAGGCGTTCGGGATGAAGCGCGCATCGTCTAGGGTTTCAGGGTCATAGGGCTTAAAGGTCGTAGGATCGGAGGTTTCCCCCCCAAAAGACGTCAGATTTCTTCCTGACGAGGAATCCATTTCGATTTGGGGATCAGTAATTGGGTGATAGATGTTCAAGCTGCTCAGATCAAAGCATGAAGGCGGGACGATAATCCAGGTTTGACCAGGCGGGGGGGCTTGAAAGAAGTGGATCCGTTGCCTTGGCTTCTTTCAAGGGTTCCGTGTTGCTGGTAAGCAAATAGTTATTTATTATGAAATTACTGATTTGCGGCTGAGGTACTGCATCTTGCCTCAGCCTGCTATGCCATTGACGATGTTATTAGGATGACTGGAGCACTTCTGCGAAAGATACCAAGTGGAGTGGACCAAAAAGTGGAGGAGTGGGCTAAAAATAAGTCACTGCGTGGTCAAACGATTTGGTTATATTTTAGCGAAGGGATATATGATCATTGACTGTTGACAAGAGCCTAAAGGGTCCGCGGCGCCAGTACAACAGTGCTCGGGGATCTAAATATCGGATAATTGCACTTGCATTAGCCTCATACAACAGCTAGGCTAGGATCTTGCCCGGCTGGTTAGGCACCATCCACCATCACACGCCTATCCGACACAAACCCCGTAGGCGATCAACCGAGACGCAGACAACAATTTAAAGGAGAGATACCTCTATTGCGCATCCATTATGGACCCCGGAACAGCTCTTGCTGTGGTGTCCCTCTCGTTCGACCTCTTTGCAAGCTGCGTTAGAGGCTTTACCTTGATATCTGACGCTCGAAACATCGGAAAGGATGCAGCCATCGAACGAACAAAACTCGTGCTTCAAGAGCACCGACTCATCGAATGGGCCAGGGCTATCGGCCTCAACCCTCCCAGAGACGATGGATCACTGGAGATACACAAACATCCCGCCGCTCTCATTCTGTTCCAGCTGGAGCAGCTTCTCTCCTCAACGGACGCTTTGAAAAAGCGCTACAAGTTGGAACTCGTGTCTCCGCCTAATGACTCCGATGCCTTGGTCCCTTCCGAACCAGCCATCGTCTCGGATAACCCGGCTTCGTCGATCCTTTCAAACATCGTGTCACCCGAGATTCGCCAGGGCATCCTCAAGCGCGCATCTACGCTTAGCACCACGAACCGGTTCCCACGGCGTCTTTATTGGGCCGCTGTCGATAAGAAGAAGTACGCGGAGCTGGTGCAGGATGTTACCGGGCTTGTCGATGGGCTCTGGTCTCTCTTGGACATTCCTCACCGGATCCAGACGTCTCGCGCAGTCAACCAGACGCTGCAACTCGCTATCCAAACGAGTCAAGACATCAAGGGTCTTCAGGATCTCCAGAAATCCCTTCACGACTCATTCGCAGATGCTGGCGTTAGAAACGGCCTCGCTGCCTCGGCCGGCCTCAAGGCACAGCATATTCTGCTCACATCACATAGTGGTGATGCCCAGAAACAACCGCACTCCGATGGTGGGACCAGCCTTGCACTACCAGCAGAACTCCCATCGGTTCTTGACCCTTCCCAGCTGTCTGGCATTCATATGATGACATCAACCATTGGATCTGCCCTGTACAAGGGAGACAGCGTGCTGGTAGAAGAGAAGCGTGTGCAGCCGAGAATGAAATCGAAGCTTAAACCGCGCGTCGAGGCCCTCGTGCGTCTACTCTCGCAGCCCCCCACGCCATCTTTTCAGACATTCCCTTGCCTGGGATACACTGAAGAGCAGGGGGGCTTCCGGTTGGTCTTCAGTTTCCCTCCTGGCATCGACAAGCCTCCCTCCCTGCTCAGCGTATTATCAAAATCCAGCGGACCACTGCCAGATGTCGGCATGAGACTTCGTTTAGCTGCGCAGGTGTGCCAGACACTCCTGAGCTTCCACACAGCAGGCTGGCTCCATAAGGACATGCGATCCGAAAACATTCTCCTCGTCTCTCCCGCCTCCAACCCGTCAGTTGACCGCCAAAGTAGACCATATCTCTGCGGTTTCTCATTCGCACGACAAGGTTCGCCGACCGAGATCAGCGAGCAGCCATCCGAAGATCTCTCACGGGACATTTATCGGCACCCCAAAGCTCTCGGAGAGCCTTCGGACAGCTTCGAGCGCTACATGGATGCATATTCTCTCGGCTGCGTTCTGATAGAGATCGCAGAATGGGCACCCCTCCGAAAGATCGTCAAGAAGCGCGTTGATATCAGCGACAGCAGTGGCGTGACATTGGCTGACGTTGCATCGCTCTCGCAGTGGATGCATGATCGATACATAACTGATGGATATGTAGGCTTTCGACTCGGGGCTGGGTTTGCGAGGATGCTTGCTCTGTGCATTCCAGCAGGAGACGAAAAGCCGAACTTGGCTGATTACTATTCTGCACTTGAGAGCATGGCTACTTATTCAATTGATATTTGAAATGAAATCTACCCCTTGGCTCGAGGCGGCGGCAGGGGCAAGTAAGCAAGCTTAATATTAAAGTTGAATCGACTGAGAAAGAGTCACGAGGATTGGAATGCCCAAGGACAGTAACCTGCAGCTTGTCAAAGATAAACCGCCGTTATCCTCGTCATCGTCGCCGTTTCTTCCTGTCGGGTCAGGAAAAAGTTGCGCTCTGGGACCTGTCCCCGTCTTGGTACTCCAACCCCACATGTCTTTTCTTGTAGCCGTTCCTGTTCCCGTAACATGAGCCTCGGTACCAGTATACCATTCCTCCATCGCTTCCGCCGAGTATCCATTCCCCATACAGTAAGAAGCGTAGTAATGCCTCATAGTTTCAGCATCCTGCGACTCCTGTCCATTCGAGCAACTCGCCTGTGCGCAGCTGTCGATGTGCTTGCTGACTGCTTTCGCGTTATCGCTGTCGGTCGCGCAGTAGCATTTCTCTTGGTATGGTGCGCCGCAGTTTAGAGCGCTGCCGACGTCGGCGTTGGGGTTGTTGGGACGGAAGAGGCATGGTCGGACGCATTGCTCGACGTCGCCTGGAATCTGGCGGAAGATATTGACTGTTTGGGAGAGGGACTGAGTCGCGAGGACCAGCAGTGCAATTGATCTCATGGCTATGGATGTCATTCTGAGGACGATAGCTTGGAGATGAACGACTGAGGCGTGGATGATTGTTGATCAAATAGTGAGAAGTCAAATTGAAATAGTCATGTACTGCGGCACAAACATGACAGATTCTGTGCGGCGTAGTCGACTTTATCTGCAAATTCCAGGCGATGACTCTTCCCCTCATGCGCATGGGTTGGCGGTTGCGCAACCAATTACAGGCTGTCTTCCCTGCCAAGACTGTAGATCTCTGTTTCCTAGCCCTGCAGCTTCTTGTTCATCACGGTCATCACCAACACGAAACTATAAATATTTGATTCTCCTTGTCACGCCCATAGGATTTAGTCAAACTAAGAAAGCGTAAAAGAAACTACTAACTCGCAGGGAGAGTGGTAGAGTCAACTGAATACAGTCACCAGCGGCGAGTAGTGATCTGGTCAGCCTCGGTCGCCGCCAGATAATGGTGATCAATTCTCGAGACCAAGCCCAGTTCATAGTGCGCATATACCTCTAAGGGAAAGTATTTTTCGTAAATAAGTCAGACAGGCCATTCCAGCTGCTCTTGGTGGCTGAGCTTATCTGCGATCTGATCTGCAATTCTCCGCGTACGGCTCAGGCCGAAACGCCAAGATCGTATACGCGTATAGAGCTTGACCCATATCATAACAACAATCAACCTATATATATATCAACATCAGATCCGAAAAAGATCTTAACAGCTCTGCTTATTTCCAAGCTCAAAGTGACACACTCTGATTCAGTCTTCTGGTTTTCATCTTCTTTCGACATCTTGCTTCCGCCTTTCCCTCCACGCACTCTGCCATTCAATCTCCATCTCAGCATCAAACAACCGACACCATGGGCATCCGAGACTTTTTCGACAGCCGCTTCTTTGAGCACAGCTGGAAAAACAAAGTCTTCATCCTACAAGTCGTCACCATCACTATCGCTTTCATCCTCGGTATCGCCAAGGTTGCGACGAAACCATCAGGCATCCCAATGACCAGATCAGACATCATGGCCATAACAATGGTGGGCTACCTTCAGTCTCTGACCAACGCCACATGACTAAGCTTACAATTTCAGAGTCTCAAATCGTACGCGTTCCTAGCCTACGAATCCCTCACCCAAAAGGTCGACAAGTTCAAGAGATTCGGAAGTCTCAAGGCAAACGCGATTCTGAACACCATGGACATCGTCTTCTGGGCGGTTGTTATGGGCTTGGCGTTCAACATGGCCACCAAAGTATGCATCGGTGCGAACTGCGCAATTGGTATCCTGGTCGGCCTGGTAGCCTTAGTCGTTACGTAAGTTCCTTTGCCTCGTTGTCATCGAGGAACTGGCTGACACTGCGCAGAATCGTCAACTTTTGGGCGTCTGTTATTGCTTGGAAGGATCACAAGTACTTCAAGCACAATGGGGTTCGACGTGTGCATGGATCTGAGAAGTAAAGCGATCAGCCTGGGTGGAAGACTCTCATCATGGTAACTGAGCCACTCTTTCGCTTGGTGGTATTAAAGGTACACGAAAGGCCATTCTTGACTGTACCGGGTGACGTAGATGGTGGAGGAAATTTTACGATAAATGAGAATTTGAGACACGCGATAGACAATGAACATTTGAACCTCTACCATAGATCTACGTGAACTCATGGTACGTGATTTGGTGGTTGCTTGAGCACCTACCCTGACGAACTTGAGTAGTAAAGCTAGAACCTTAGGCTTATGTCAGTCTTATGTCGAAACTTGGGATACAGTGCTTTTACTATATAAGCTGGTTTACAATAAAAGAAATAACCTATAGTAATATAGCAGCTATATTTTAATTTATCTATAAGACTTAGAATGAGCCAGCGTAGTCTAGACTACCCTAAACTTTAGCAACTCGGCGTGCCGTGGACCCACAGAAGAAGCCATAACTAATAAAGTCTAGCGTGAAGCGGGAACGAGTCAAGGGCGGCCGAGCAAAGACATTCTTTACGCGTATTCATTGTCTCCACATTCAATCCGTCGTTCTCGCTCACTGCCTCATAAGGCTTGGGCAGCTTGGCTCACGTAACTCGACACTGGTCAATGAGATTCTCTTCCGATTGATCGAGACACGTACGTAAATCCGGTCGGAGATTTAATTTGAACATTTCTCGTATATTAGCTTTCCCCAAGATTGTTATTTTGTCCGAGAAACATTGTTGTTGATGGCTCTGAGACACACGCGCTGGAGCCATGAGTCGGGTTTTCGTGTACGAGTGTTTCTTGCGATACGCGTATTTGGTGATAGCGTCGTTTCGGCCATTCCGCTTTTTGCTTCCAGTCAATTAGCTGCCATGTTTTACGGTCGGATTTCTTATAACATGGCGTCTCGCCGCCCGGCAGCTAAGGATATTCTCAATGACTTTCGACCCTTCTCATCCTTAATCAACTTCAGCAATCATGTCTCCAGCACCAGATGACGAACAGTCCAACCGACAGACGAGATATTTCGAGCTCCCAGCGAATGGAGAACATACCGTCCCACTAACAGACGAACTCCCCCCCTACGAAGCACTAGCGGAATTAGAAGCCACGACCACTAGCCGTGAAGATGGACGAATTGACATAGACCTCAGTTCGAGAATAGCTCGGCGACTGTCGAAACTCGTTCCTTCGGGAAAACCTCCCATTTCTTATGGACAGAATCAACCGCCCGCATACACCGAGACAAGCGGAAAGAGCATTCGTCTCAATATCGTCATCCAAGTCGTTGGCAGTCGAGGCGATGTTCAGCCCTTTGTCGCGCTAGGTACTGAATTACAGCGCCATGGCCACCGAGTGCGACTCGCGACACACGGTCAATTCGATAAATTCGTGAGAGAATCTGGTCTAGAGTTCTTTTCCATTGGCGGCGACCCCGCAGAGTAAGTTTCCCCAGATTTAGTTACCGACGCAGCTAACTCTGTAAAGACTGATGGCCTACATGGTCAAAAATCCTGGTCTCTTCCCTAGCATGAAGACACTGCGCGGAGGCGAAATCCAACGAAAACGAAAAATGGTGGATGAAATGTTGCACAAGTGCTGGAGCTCGTGCATTGAGCCTGATGAACTTGCAGGACGACCATTCGTCGCAGATGCCATCATTGCAAACCCGCCTAGCTTTGCGCATATTCATTGTGCGCAAGCTCTCGGCATCCCGTTACATCTGATGTTTACGATGCCGTGGACGAGCACGAGAGAATTCTGTCATCCACTCGCGAATCTCAAGTCTGATGGGAGTGATATGTCGGCGACAGCTGCGAATTATGTGTCGTATTCATTGGTTGAGTGGATGACTTGGCAAGGGTGAGTTTGATGGATTGCCTGAAAGTGGCAGTGTGCTGATCGCAGACAGACTTGGCGATATCATCAATGCGTGGAGAGACACAATAGACCTAGAACCGATTCCTTTTAGTGAAGGGCCCTGTTTGACCGAGACGTTGGGGGTTCCAGTCACATACTGTTGGTCTCCAGCTTTGGTACCCAAGCCAGCCGACTGGCCTGAGAACATCGGTATGTCGCGATCCATGCCCTGTGGATCACTCGCTGACAATAGCCTAACAGATGTATGCGGCTTCTTCTTCCGCGATACTCCAAAATATCAACCTGAGGCAGCTTTGCAGCAGTTCTTGGCCAGTGGTCCGCCACCGATATACATCGGCTTCGGCAGTATCGTAATCGACGACCCCCGGAAGTTGACAGCGACAATTCTGGACGCTGTTCGTGCGACTGGAACACGGGCAATTGTTTCTCGAGGATGGAGTCAGCTTGGTGGTGATTCGCCTGGTGACGGTCAAGTCTTTTTTCTGGGAGACTGCCCGCACGAGTGGCTGTTTCAGCATGTCACTGCGGTGATACATCACGGAGGCGCTGGAACCACAGCTTGCGGGCTTCTCAACGCAAAGCCTACTACTATTGTGCCTTTCTTTGGAGAGTATGTCGTCGCCTTCCTAACTTTGCGGCTTATGCTTACCCAGTGAATAGTCAGCCGTTTTGGGGAAACATGGTCCACGCTGGTGGTGCAGGTCCAGCGCCCATTCCCTTCAAGGCCCTTAACAGCAGTAATCTCGCCGAAGCTATTCTATTCTGTTTGACACCTGAGGCTTCGGCAGCTGCACGACAAATCGCCGATAAGATGTCAAGTGAAGCTGGCGTCAGGCGAGCCGTGGCATCCTTCCATGCAAACTTACCTCTCAACGATATGCGATGTGACCTTTTACCCAATCGTTCTGCAGCATGGCTTTACGACAAGAAGGGCAAGAAGATAAAGCTGTCCAAGGTAGCTGCTGAGATATTAGTTGAGAATGAGAAGTTGTCGTGGAATAACCTCAGGGTGTATGTTGCACTGCGACAAGCATGGAAAGAGTTTGCTGACCGTTTTATAGTTACCAACCGCAACCAGTTCATATTGAGAACCGCCGTTGGGATCCGTTGACCGCGACACTTTCGACGCTCGCCACGACAGGAGTTGGTATGGTGACATCGGCCTCTGACATCGTCGTCAAGCCCATCCAAGCTCTACGGCCAGTGACCCCAAGCGGTAGCAGATCAGCCAGTCGAGATCGATCAGGCGCTAACTCAAAACGCCCCTCGGAGGAGGATGTCTTCGGCAGACCAGCAGGCATGGATCTCCCCCCAGCACCAACAACCACCAAAGACAAAGACCCCCATCACGGTGCCCTAGCAGCCGTCAAGGGCTCAGCTTCCGGTGTCGGCGGCTTCTTCAAACACTACTCCAAAGGCATGCTTCTCGACCTCCCCTACGCCGTAACAGAAGGAATGCGTAACGCGCCCAAACTCTACGGCGGCAAAGCCTACGACCCCGGTGCCGTGACAGATTGGAAATCAGGCGGTATAGCAGCGGGCAAGAACTTTGCGCACGGTATGGTTGAAGGTATAGGCGGTATAGTGTTAGAGCCTATGCGAGGGGCGAAGAAAGAAGGTGCTGCGGGCGCGGCGAAGGGTGTTGGTATTGGATTGTTGAATTTGGGGACAAAGGTTGGTTCTGGGGCTCTTGGGTTGTTTGCGTTGCCAAGTCAGGGGGCGTATATGAGCGCGAGGGCGCTTGTGAAGAGGAAGACTGGGAGGAGTATTATGGAGGCGAGGAAGATTGAGGGGAGGGATGTTGTTGAGAATAGTGATGAGGCGGAACGCCAGAAGAACAGGGCAGCTGTGATAGAGGGATTTGAGACACTGACGGGAGAGAAAACGAGGTAGCGAGGCATAAAAATTGAGTTCATAGAGCAGACTACGTATATACTGTCTATTAGAGGAGAACCCCGACATCATGCCTGGTATTTGCATTACGGCTACTCAGGGAACAAGTCAGTCCTCTGATATACTATGTAAATAAAACCTTTATCGGAACCAGAGCCGAAATTTCTGGTTATCATGAGAGTTTGCCTCGAACGTAATAAAAGGTTGTCCACTCTCGCCTTTGCCCCCAAAAAGGTCAAGATAAAGATGGGGATATTTACAAGAGCGAAAACTATCAATGAAAATATATGTCAATACTATAAGTCCTGCGACTCATTTAGAATGGGATATAACTCACCTGACAACTTGATCTTCAGTCATGTTATTGATATCCCCTCCTTCCATATACCAGCGAAACTTCTCGTCCCAAATGTCGTTCGTTTCGCAATCAACGTGTCGCTTATGGCCTAGGTTTCACCCCGTGTTACTACTATATCAGGTCGGCTCTTTGCATAATACATACCATAGGCAGACAGGAAGCCGCCGGTCACTGGACTCTTGATCATAACACGAGTATCGCCCGGCAAATCGGTAGAGAATATAATCCAATGCTGGTTCGGATTGGTCTCCCAGGTCTTATCGTCACTAAGAAAGACAATATTAAAATGCGAGTGGGAGAGACTGGAGAGAGAATGGGTATGGTCTCACAATGAGATAACAGGAGGGTAGCCTCCACCTCCGCCCTTCAGATCAACAAACATGCCTCCAACCTGGCTGCGAATGTTGACCTTTCTTTTCTGAATCCACTGTTCTCCACCACTTTTACTGTCTTCAGGCATTTTGTGTAACAGAAGGGAAAGTTGACTTGGCAAAAGAATCGGGTGAGAGGTGAAGGCAAGTGACGGAACTGACTCAAAAAACAGGGAAGCCCAGGATTTTAAATTTGGAAGAGAAAGAGCTGATCAAACTTGCCCAACAATGGCCAGAGCAAGTATAAAGTCTATGGCTGCGAGGGAGCCTGTGTTGAGTGTCTTGTGACTAAATCACTTCTAGCTTTCGTATTGTGACTAACGTCTTGGCGACCTCATCGTGGCTGGCTGAAAACTTACTGCATAGCGCGCCTGGGCCGTTTGCACCAGAGTTGGTCCAACGAGGAGTAGAAAATGGTCTAGTGTGCTTTTACTCTCTCAGATGACGATTCATAACAAACCTCTGGACTGTCGTGGCTTTTTTACTTCTGCATGGTTGCAATACAACGAGGAATGTTCCAAAGTGCAGGCCGCATCGGATGTTGACTTTGGAACAAAACAAGCGCCGTGGCTTTGCAATTTTGAACTAACACTGTAGTTATGATCACATTAATGCATACTTCAGAGCTCATTTCTTGAAATGTTTGTTGAAAGGCGGGTCTTTTGGCTGCATCTGGCGGCATACATGATACGAAGTACGAGATATCACAATGCTAAGCCAGTGATTTCAGAGGTAATATGTTTTAGTACTAAGGAAAACATTCAGCCGTAGCAGTACGAAACTCAGCCAGCCTCTATTCAGCCATGTTTCGGACGAATTATCACCTGAGAGATTTCTCAATATGTGACATTGTGCAGCAGCGCCTCGTCTTAGCTCGCTAGTTTTATCCAGTAGCAGGATCGCACCATCCCTGTCGCCACTAAGACTTGTCACATACCACCGAAAACATGACGCATCAAACAGACTGGGAGGGGAAGGGGTCTTTCTAGATATCACTTAAATCGGGTCTGTGAATCACATTGCATATGAGACAGGGCGTGCCTTGAACAGCCCAGTGAAAATTCACAAGCCAATAGTCCAGTTCCAGAACTTTGCAGTAGTGCCAATAATCGGAAGCGGGGGAAAATGTGATCAATAATCCACAACCGTCCAGCTGTGCATATACTTGGGTCGATAGTGAGCTATCCAACCACGTAGTGAAAAAAGTTGCTAGGTACACAATTCGACTTTCGCCGACACAAATTCTTGCCAATCAACAAAAATGCCGGAAGAAGGTAATGCGGAACCGCAGCCCCAATTCATTCATTGCGGCCTTCAACTTCCGCGTTCAGAAGACGGGCGATATGATCAACCTCGCTGGTGGTATAGGGCCCGTGATCTCATAGTAAGCGCCATATACAGTACGATGACACTCTGAGCTTGAGACTGAAATCTAACCATTAGTGGACCTAACCATCATGAAACCAACATGAACCGAATTTGGTCTATTTTCTCTGTACCTGGGAAGAAAACGTTTCTTATCAAGAGCGAGGCAAATTATCAGTGGCTAGTTGCCACTGGCATGTATGCCGAGTCGGCAGGATCCTAAAAATTAACTAAGGAAATCTCAGGACATGGCCAGCGAACTAGCACAGGCAATACGCACTGGTCTGACGGCAATGCCCAGTGGATTATACAGGGCGGAGGTGTTCATAATCTGAACAGTAGCACGACTGTATCGTGAGTTTTATCTACAAGTCTACCAGCCACATCTATTAAATCTCCTCTCTTAAGATCGACGCTGAGAATATAGCCAAATGTATGGGGGGTATGTCGACAGTCATGAAGCTTAGAGCTCAGATGTGTGAGATGGAAGGTGGCCGTGCTTCGCGGCGAGGAGGCATCATCAAACTGTTGCAGGAAAGGCGCGCTCAAGCTAATATGGCAGGACGCGAGATCAAGCAGGTTGACAAACAGATCGAGTCAGCTCTGGTACGTGTTCGCATCTCCGAGGCCGACATCAAGACACAGCAAGAGAGTATCCAGCAGGCAGCTGCGACAGAGGCATGGTATAAGTCCAAGTACACAAATGAAGCCCTCTATGCGTGGATGGAAAACAGCACTCGAGCACTGTGCTTTGATGCCTACGGTCTCACAATGGACTTCATACCCGTCAGTTCAATTACTCTTAGTCAACGCGGTGCTGATAGTGGCGTCTTCGAGCTCAACCTCAATAGTGAGCGATACCTGCCCTTCGAAAATGCGGGTGCCATTAGCACATGGAAGCTGGAGTTGCCGCAACATGTCCGCCAATTCTCATATGAGTCCATCAGCGATATAATCTTGCACCTCAAGTACACATCGCGCCAGGGAGGAGCCCAGCTCCACGCTTCAGCAGAGGACGCTGTTAAACGCCTCATGGCGGCTGCCGATGGTGTTAGCGAGGGTGACGGCTTATTTGCTCTTATTGACATGGCCAGTGATTTCGCGAACGCTTGGGCACTGGTCCAATCTCAAGCACAGGCTAGGCAGACCGGCGATCTCCTGGTTTCTTTGGGCGACATTGGCATAGTACTACCCTACTGGTCCGTTGGCTACGCCGTTAAGGTCCAATCTGTCACGCTCATCTCACGCTGCAGTCCAGAAGTCGGTGCCAGATTCTCTGTCGACTTGCTCCATGGCAAAGATAGTGAAAGAAGTTTTGGGGACGGTGTCAGCCGTGCTTCTGGCTGGGATGTTCGCGAGGTCTCGAATCTTGACGCCGGGATCGCCAATTGGGGGCTTCGATTGAAGCGCAAGAATCAAGGGGAGGATCTCGAACTCACAACCGTTAAAACTATGTACTTGATCATTCAGTACACGAGCACAAAATGACTAGCTAAAGTTTGAGCTTCAGGGAGAAGCCTTTGTGATTATGGGAATACATTTATATTTTACATTATTGCAACCCATTTCCTAATTGCGTCACAAACAGTGAATCTGGTCCTTTATTCCAAGGGAGATGGTCCAGAGCTTAAATAGTTTGCAAAGTAAATAGTTAAAATGAGGGTATGTTCTAGTAGTTTTATCTGCCTTTCCCCGTTGTTCTGCAAGAGATTTACCATCATTTCTATTAATCGATCGAGAATCCATGCAACGTCACCAGCTTCGTCATTATGTAATTATGTAGTGACTACAAGATGACTTTTAACATGACAGCCAAGCTTTTTGAAACCTGAACCTTATTTATTACAGCCTTATGCAGGAATCTTCTTACGGTATGTATGAACTCAATCGAGATGGCACTGGTCACTCACACGCTGTAGACAGACCACTATAAACTCAACTTTGTCGAAATGGCGGTATCCCCCGAAACCGCTGCGATTATCCAGCGCAAGAAAGCGCAATGCTGTCGTTTCGCCGACTCCAATCAATGGAACCGCTTCGACAGCATCATGCTGCCCAACGCGACGTTTCTCTTCCACAACCCAGATGGAAGTGTGATCACAAAGGGTGACATTGAATACTCGTGGTCATCTACAAAAGACTGGGTGGCGTTCTTTGAGAATGAGTTCAAGACGATGCAGACAATTCATATCGTCGGACCAGCTGAGATGGAGCAGATTGCGCCTGATGAGATCAAGGCTATTTGGGCTGTTACGTATCACGCTGGGACGAAGGGACATGAAGGTGGCGTTCATGGAACGGGCGGTGGACATTATCACGAGACGTGGAAGAAGGTTGGTGATGATTGGTTCATGGCGAGTTTGAGGATGGAGAGGCTTTACTGGAAGGTCTTGAGCGTTTGATCAGTTCATTCAAGGCGGCTACATATATCAACATCTAAGAAGAGCCGTTCACTCCGTTCGTGCCATTGGTGCCATTTGCCCTCTTGGCCTCAGAGGCATCCTCAGCATCAACACCTCTATACTCAAAATACTCACTCCACTCACGATCATTGATCAAATCTTGAGCAAGCCTCTTCTCGTAAAAGATAGCAAACTCACATCCCTCATCTGACTCAGGCGACGGATCACGAGGTGGGTAAACAATGATGACACCCTCTGTGATGCGATCGAGGAGATGACGATACGTAGCTGGCTTCGCGAAGCCAAAGTCCGCCGAAGTAATGTTTGCATCGCGATGGTCTGTCTGAAGGATCGACAACGGAGGCTGCGCATCGACTCGTGTGTTCAAAGATGTCTTGTCACGAATGGTAGCGACCATCTCAAGCGTCTTGTCAAGGTTCTCTTGCGTAACACTGTTGGTCAAACGGCGGATATACGACGCCAACTCTGATAGCGACCACTCCGACATTATCTGTGCAACAGTCGGTTGTGTAACAGGCGCAGTAGGAGACGTAACAGCGAACATGACATTATGCTGAATACGCGGCGGCACCTTTGGACTGTGCATCCGACGTCTCATGTCAATAGCTTCACACCAGTATAGAGTCGAGTTCGCATCGGGGTTGAACACGGGCGCTCGGATACGCGTGAGGTTGCGCCAGATAAAGGCTGAGAAAGCATCGTATGTCGAGATCCACGTTCCGTCGGTGGGAGTGGCTTTTGCTTTGAGTTCGGCTGCCTTGCTCTTGGGCAGGTGGAAGAGTAGAGACACGCCGACTTGATGGGCGGGATGGCGTTCTGGGGGAGCTGGGCCATCGATCTTTTGATCTTCTGGGGGTTCTTGCTTGATGAGGCGTGAGACGTCGAGGTTCAGAGGATCCCAGGTTGGATGTTTGGTGCCGTTCACATCAGCGTAGCAGTTCTCAGCTAGCTGATGGACGAAGCCCGCCCAGCCCATTACATCGTTGGTGTAGTGATGATGGTGAATGTTAAACACCAATCCACCTCGGATGAAGTTTGCCTTGAAGGCTGCCACGATAGGACTGTTGTCAGGATGTGCTTCAGGCTTCTCACCATATGTCATAGGTGGTACACTCCATTGCTCAAGATCCCCCAACGTCACCGCACTAAAATTCGTCTTCTCAAGGTCCTCAAAAGAAGGATACTTATCGGCATCTTCAGGGGCATCAAGCCACTGCACAAAGAACCGCACAGTACTCTCCCTCTTCTTGGTGAACGAGTGACCACCGCCAGGATCCTTCTCAATGGTTCCACAGTAGTGTCTCGCTTGCGCCAGCGTCCTCTCCAGCCCAGCCTTGAGGATCTCAGCGGCTATTTCTTTCTTCGAGTCCTCTAGCTTGAAGAACAGGGCGTAGTTGTTGTAGCTGCAGACCGTGAGGTAGTCCAGCGTGGTGACTTTGAAGCGTTCCTCTTCGGGGTCGTTTTCCCAGCCTAGTGGGTGAAGATGGTAGACTTGCTGCTTGGGCATGGCGGGCGTGGGGCTTGTGGATATGGTGAGATGTGTGTGTGAAAGTTTGCGTGATGGGGAGGAGTATGGGTGTGAGATTGAGCTGGATTTATGAGCCTGGTAGCGAGAGTGGGTTCTTGGCAGGATGGTTTGGTGGCCCCTTTGATCTTCTTAGCTGGTCGTTCTAAGAAACTACCTGTATTAACAGTGAGGGGTTATCAATACAAAGGAATGACACCGAGTTTCTGGATGCATAGAAATGACGAAAAAGTTGAAACAATAGTCTTGGGAACGGTACGAAAGAAGTGGCCTGATCCTTCAATGCAGCCAAGGCATTAACTGCTCTTGAACCAACGCAGCGTTACGGATACCAGGGACCTGGTTCTCCGACAACTATCCAAGGATGAGAAGTGCCGATCATCTGCAGATTTCTGATGAAGATGTTGCCAACAGTGCCAAGTCGGCCAAGTTCATGCAACGTCAACAGGGAACCAGGGGTGAAGGAACTTTAAACTCTGGAGCGGGACGTTTACAGGAACTAATAAAAAGTCCGCGACGTCTGCTATGCGAGAGATCAGACGTTGAGAGTCTTAGCTTGAATTTTATTGACTAGTAACAAAATCTGTCTTGTCGATAAGTTTATTGAAGTAAGTGGGATGAGATGATGAGGGGCCTGATGTTTGGGAGTAGCTTTCTTGGCCTGCAGGCGGGTGTAACATTTCCGGTAGCCCGGCAATCAGCGTACTGGTATATGCATCTGTTCAGATTTGCTAAGGATCTGCCCTGCTGGAACAGGTTCGAAGACATTTGCTGAAGGATGCAAATTGCAGTGACTGATCACATGTTGTTGGTTCACCCCTGTATGCGGTTTTTTCTCTTGGTGTGTGGGGAATCTGAATCCTTCAGTCGGATACCGTTTTCCAATTTGAGTCCGAGTACTCTGTATGGCAGTTCTTCTTTCTGCACTCAAACAGGCCATTTTCACTACTCTAGGGCTGCTAGTCACTCGCAACTTTCGTTTGGCTTCTCATAACTAACGCCAGTGACACAAGTAGTTAAAACTCACAAAGCTCGTGCCAAGCCTAGCCAGGAACAGATCATAGACTTAATTGCTCGTTTGACCAAGAAGTGGTATGAGCGTGTAGCCGAGGTTCCACCATATGGAGTTCCTCCTCAGCCTAGACAGGGTAACAACCAGGCTTTCCACGGGCGGCATCAACGTCCCGAGGAAACTTGTGAGAAAACTATCACAAGCTCCCCTAGCTCCCGTCACTAGCCCCTGGAACTTTCAATGCCAAACCCGCTGCAGCCAATGTTACCAAGTTCTAATGAGCCAGGATTTCGGGAACTGGTAGCTAGCTTGGGATATGATCGCCAGGAGAACACAGACAATGAATGTTTCAATCAAGAACTCAATTACGGCTTGCACCGACAAGACTCTTCAGCAAGTGATGACCTTGTAAATAGGTAGTTACCTACTATAGTATCCCCAAACGCAATTACTGTTTCGCCTCCTGGACCCGAATACCGGGGTCGTTGCTCGCCACGTTTGGTACCAAACCCTCCTTAACATGGGTGATCAAAGTCTTGCCGTAGGATCGTTAAAAGTCAGCTCGTTCCTAAACTTCTGTGCCTGAAGATCAAGAGACCTTGTTATTGTTCTGTGCTTCCATCATGGCTACTCTTGATCTGGACGGACCGGCCCTCGCGCCTCCAAAAGGCGAGGTATCGAATCTGAACGACCCCCCTAATCAGAATGGTCTGGCATACACTATTCTGATCATCTGTGCGGTTATCACCACGATATGCTTCCTTCTCAGAGCCTATGGGCGCGTTTATCTGCTGAAGAAGTTTCAGACTGAAGAGAGTGAGTTGCGCGCCTGATCCTTCCCGAGTAATCGCTAACAGATTTGAAGTTCTCACGACCTTGGCATATGTATGTTTGATCCCTTGACAGCGCTTTACATGATCTCTAACAGAACCAAGGGCAACTACTGGGGTGCTGCCTATGCGACGTTCAAGATGGTGGATACGCCTGGATATTTCGTGCATCAATGGAATGTCCGTCTCAAGGATGTAATTCCCACAAACTACGTGAGCATCCCTTCACCATAACTACACAATACAACTGTAAAGGCTAACATATATCAGTGGGTTCTCATCTTTGGAGTCTGCTACTCTTTTGTCCTCCCATTTCTCAAAATCGCTATCCTCGTTGAATGGTGCCGTCTCTTCGTGCCGAAAGGCACACGCACCAAGAGCATCTTCTGGTGGGGTTGTATGGCCATTGGATTTGTCCAGGCCACGTCCAACACCGCTATCGTTGTTGCTCTGAACATGCAGTGTACCCCTCATGAAGCCATCTGGGACTTTCGAATCCCAGACGCCAAATGCTGGGACTTGCATAAACTGCAGGTCGCGTCTGCTACGATCCACTTGTGCTGCGATATCGCCATCTTTTTGCTTCCCCAGCAGGTTATCTGGAAGTTAAAGATGTCTTGGAAGAAGAGGTTGGGTGTGTCTGTTATTTTTGGACTTGGTCTACTGTAAGTGCATGTCTTGAACTCTCACCATACAACCGCTAACAAATACATGCAGAGCCTGTGTGTCTGCTGCCTTTAGGTTGGCCGTCACAGTCAAGTACGGCAAAGCCGCCGATGCCCTCTACGCCCTCGCCCCTCTCGTCTTCTGGGCCACCGCCGAGATGACCTGCGGCTTCTTCATCGTCTGCGTCCCTTGTATTCCCAAGATTCTCAAGGAAACCGGCGTTATCCGCAACATCAAGCGTGCATTCGGCATGAGCACCGCCCCTACGAACCCCAATACTGCAGACCGATATGGCAAAAGTGGAACAAAAGGCTCACAGCTTTCTTCTACAGGCCCCAAATCTTACTACAAGCTAGATGAGGACGGTGTGCCGCTGGGAACACTGAAGGGATCTGAGTCGACGGAATATCTACGGGATAATGCCAATAATGGGCACGGTATTACTCGGACGACACAGATCAAGATCACGCAGGATAATCGCTCGACAAGCGATTCGGAAGGCCATGCTGCGTTCCCGGCGTCTCAAAAGCCCTGGGGTGTATAGCGCATGAGTGTTGCCAGTTGGCCGATGTTGCACCAAGTATGTAAAAAGGGTTGGTTTGGCGGCATTGTTACTTGGTAAAATGCTACAGTTAATGTAAGAGTTTGGCATGTATCTAAAAATAAAGATTGAAATGTCCAGATACTAAGGGATGATACCGGCAGGGCAGCATTGTTCTACATCAACAATCGTGACTCGAGGAACCTTTGTCGAGGCCGATAAAAACGGTAATCATGCATGCTCTCCAGCTCTCAAGACAGTGGACTAACAGGCGCAAGCACACCATCAGAATGAGGCCATTCCATGTTACATCGTTCATACCGAGACGCAGGATCTGTCTGATCGTCGTGTAAAAATCCCTATTCGATCAAGAACGAAAACTGACCTCGACAGGGAGACAAGAAGAGGAATTCGTAATGCAAACCAGTCATGATATGATGTTGGCTCTCGCTAGGAGCAAAGTCTCATGAATTGTCTCCACCAAACAGGGGATAATACGAATGGTAAGGTGATGGGCAGGAATGAGCGCTGATCTCTTCAGGGGTCGAGCCTGTCTGATTTCCCGGAAGTTTTCCTAGCTTCCTCTCCCGTTGCTCGCCTCGGAGGATTTAGCACAATTTACCCGACAGATCGGCGATTTGAAGTTTCAGGACTGCGGCGTAGCTTTTCGGCAAGTGTAGTAGTACAGGGTAAGTTACGGACTTTCGGACATTGGTTATCAAAAGGGACAAGATCGTTCTGCGAGGAGTATCAGCAGCAGTCGACGTGGCAGATGCAGCTAAGTGGCCCTCGGTATAAAGCTAGATTTAACTCTGAGTTCATGTTTCGACTATCTCGAGGCGTGCCGGCCCGCGGTGCCTTGTTTTAGTTGGCCGAAGCTGGTCTCGACGCAGACTAATCAAAAGCCATCGGTGCTAGTCACCTTCTTTGTTGACTGGTGTTTTCGTTTAGACAGCCTATTTCTGCCGCATCTATGCAGGCCAACCTAGGTCTCCTCCGTCTCAAACTCTGCTGATGCATTAGCTTAACTCAAAACTACTTCTCCGAGGTCAACATCTGTTTTTCGAAGGATTCTTGTGCAGTAGCTTGAAGGACTACTACGAGATAGGAATGATTATCCGTTCAGCAAAATGCCTCGGAGGAAATACGGTGGAGTGAGAGTACCACTTTTGGCTCTATTATCGAACGACAGTAAGCCTAGATAGGGCACTGATAGAGCAGTTGGCCGATTAGTAACTTCCTTGATCTTGAAGTATGGTGGTATAAGTCTTGGCGCAGTAGGATACCAGAATTCTGTAAGGTTGGCATTTCTAAATGCTATACGATCACCCAGGCAGAAACGACAAGATGAGTGACATTGCAATCGTTGGATACTCGTTCAAGTTCCCCCAGGGTGTTGAGGATGATGATGCTTTCTGGGATGTTCTCGAGAACCGACGAAACTTGATGACAGACTGGCCTGAAAGTCGTGTCAAGGCAGATTCGTTTACCAATAACAAGCATCAGAGGGTATTAATCTCGATCAAGTATTTGGCCTGTAACTGATGTTCTGGCAGTGGAATGGAAAAGGCGGGCATTTCATCACCGATGATGTCGCCGCCTTCGACGCCCCCTTCTTCTCACTCACGACGAAAGAAGCCTCGGCGATGGATCCGATGCAGCGCTGGACGCTGGAAGCTACTTACCACGCTTTCGAGAATGGTAAAATGTCCCAAATCTATCTAAAGTGAAGAAGTACTGACCGTTTGTCTCTTAGCGGGTCTCCCAGTAGACAGTCTCAAGGGCTCTCGCACTGCCGTCTTCTCAGCCTCTATGCTCGAGGACTACAGCAGAATGACGGCTGTAGACCCAGATAACTTGGAGCGAACAGCTGTCACTGGAAGCACCATCTCGTGTATTATTCCCAACCGTGTCAGTTGGTACTTTGATCTTCGTGGGCCAAGTATCCACGTCAATACTGCGTGCTCTAGTAGCTTGTCGGCTGTTGATATGGCCTGCAAAGCTTTGAAGAGCGGTGATGCTTCATGTGTAAGTCATAGCCCACTATCAACCTATGATTGACTAACTTCAGCAGGCTGTTGTGACTGGTGCAAACCTTCTTCTTGACCCAAGCATCTTTCAAGTTCTGGCTAACCAGGGCTTTCTCTCACCTGACGGAGTTTCCTACAGCTTTGATGAAAGAGCCAACGGGTATGCACGTGGTGAAGGAGTTATTGCTGTTGTTCTCAAGCCTGTGCAAGCTGCGATTGAGAATGGGGATATGATCCGAGCTGTGATCCGATCGGTTGGCTCGAACCAGGATGGCCATACCCCGATTCTCACGCAGCCGAGCTCTCAATCTCAGGAGGAGCTGATTCGCCATGTCTATCAGCAAGCAGATTTGTCGATGAGCGAAACTCGCTATGTTGAAGCTCACGGGAAGTGCCATATTATGATCCTTCTGATTATGGACTAACTGTGAGATCAAGGCACCGGTACACCTGTCGGCGACCCAATTGAGGTGAAGGCCATCGGACGGTGCTTTAAAGAGCACCGTTCACCTTCGGAACCACTCTATGTGTATGTTATCGCTCTAGCTGGTGAAAAAATGCAGACTAACGACCTGGGCAGCGGCTCAGTGAAGGCAAACATAGGGCATCTTGAAGGAGCCAGTGCACTTGCAAGTCTAGTCAAATGCATCTGTAATATCACCTAACAGTGGATCAACAGACGGGAGCTCAAGGCTGACAATGGCAGTGATCCTCGAGAAAGGAGTCATCCCTCCCAACGCGCTTCTTCAGAAGATCAATCCAGCACTTAAAGCAGACTCATACCACATTACCGTAAGTCAAAAGCATACCTCGGATGTGTTTCCTGTTAGCTGAGACTGCGTTAGGTACCATCTAAAAGCATCGAGTGGCCTACCGAGGGCCTCCGTCGAGTATCTCTCAACTCTTTCGGGTTCGGCGGTTCAAACTCGCATGTTGTTCTTGATGATTCACTTCACTACTTACAGGATCGAAGTCTGAGCGGTATCCATAACACGAGCCTCACCCCAAGGCCTGTGACAAACGGCGCAGGTGTCACCACCAATGGACATGGCGCGGCGCATACCAATGGCACCAACGGGACCAATGGTGCTAATGGTGCTAATGGTGCTAATGGTGCTAATGGTGCTAATGGTGCTAATGGTGCTAATGGTGCTAATGGTGCTAATGGTGCTAATGGTGCTAATGGTGCTAATGATGCAGCGAATGGCCACTCAGACGTGGAACTACCCAAGCTTCTGGTGTGGACTGCTGCCGACGAAAAGGCATCTAAGTGCACCATCGAAGCTTACGACAACTTTTATAAAGAGAAGGTGGGCGGGAACCATAAAAGGTTCGTCCATTTGGCATCTACGCTCGGTACTCGCCGAAGCACCATGCTATGGAGAGCTTCTGCTGTGGTTGACGGATCAGCAGAACAGGCATTGTCGTGTTCGAAGCCCATTCGAAGCTCGGAGGACCATGGCCTGGCTTTTGTCTTCACAGGCCAAGGAGCGCAGTACATTAACATGGGCTCGGGTCTTGCACAGTATCCGATCTACCGGGAGACTATAGAGAAGATCGGGAAGATTTACTCCAGCTTTGGGTGCGCGTGGAACCTATTTGGTGAGTGAACCATGTGTAGTAACAACCTTGAGCTTTGCTGACAGACTCAATTAGAGGAGCTTGGCTCCAGCGACAACATCAACATGCCGCAGTATAGCCAGCCACTCGCAACCGCTGTACAGATTGCCTTGGTCGATCTACTCGCCAGCTTTTGCATCACTCCCAGGGTAGTTATAGGACATTCTTCAGGAGAGATTGCTGCAGCGTATGTAGCATTAATACTTTGGAGTGTGAATAGGTTTGCTAAATCGTCCTAGATATGCATCAGGTGGGCTGTCTTTGGAGTCTGCCTGTAGAGTGTCCTACTTTCGTGGCCTCTTGGCTGGAAGGCTAAGGGAGGTCAACGCTTCATCTCCAGGCGCCATGCTGTCCATCAACTTGGCACCGCATCACGTCTCGGAGTACCTGGAGAAAACAGGCATCACTACTGTCAACGTTGCCTGCATCAACAGTCCGCTCAACGTCACACTATCGGGGCCTGAAGACACCATCGACAAGGTCAAATCCCAGGCTGATCGGGATGGTATCTTCGCGCAGAAACTCAAGACTGGAGTTGCCTATCATTCACCATCCATGAAGGCCATCGCGAGCGAGTACTTTGCTGCACTCGAAGGACTCACCAAGAGACAGGATGGGACTAGCATCCTAATGATCTCTTCTGTCACCGGCAAAAGCATTTCTCCCGAGACACAATCAACTGGTTCATACTGGGTTGACAATATGCTGTCCCCTGTTCGATTCGCTGAAGTGGTGCAGGTCATTGCAAACAGGAACTCAGCACGCAAACTTGGCTTAGAAACCATTACTGATCTCGTCGAGATTGGACCTCATCCAGCTCTCCGAAGGCCCGTGAAAGACACCCTCAATGGGATGTCCAGTGCGGCAAAGGGAGTAAGATACAACTATGTCTTGCATAGATCCCACCCAGCATCGCGGACCACTCTAGAACTTGCTGGACAACTGTTCTGCCAAGGCTATCCCGTCTCCATCTCGGCAGTTAACCACCAAGACAAGACGGAGAAGTTTCTGGTTGACTGCCCCAAGTATCCATTCGACAGATCACAGCGATACTGGGCTGAGTCGCGTCTCAGTAGAGATTTTAGGCTGCGGGAGGCTGTGAAGGGCGAGTTACTTGGGGTGAGGGTATCCGATTGGAACCCACTGGAGCCTCGATGGAGGGATTTCTGGAGCATCGACTCGACTGCATGGACTGGAGATCACAAGGTAAGTCTAATGGCAGCGATACCGAGAAACTACTGACTTGGAGCATAGATCAGTGACACTGTCTTGTTTCCAGCATCTGGCATGCTTCTTATGGCTATCGAGGCCGCTCAAGAGATGGTTCCATCAGACCGTGCTGTGTTTGGGTATAACATCAAGAAAGCTGAGTTTATGACCCCTATCATTGTGCCAGAAACCTGGGAAGATCGGCTCGAGACACAAGTCCGCCTGCGAGTTGTCGACAAGCAACAAACTGCAAAGTTCGATGTCAGCATCTTCACGTACTCGCGCAATGAGTGGGTCGAGTGCTTCACTGCAAGCATTTCGGTCGAGTATCAGGACAACAAGAGGAACGGAGAGCGACGAGTGAACCACGAGCACATCCGGGGTCAGTATCAGGAGTTCACCAAGACATGCACATCTTCTGTCGACTCTAGCGTCTTCTATCATGATGCCGCTGATGTTGGACTGCAATATGGTGATTGGTTCCAGCTCATGCGCAACATCAAGTGGAATGGTAGGACCTTAGCGGTGGCGCGCGTTGATCTGTTACACTCAAGGCTCAACACCACGAGCCTTGTTCATCCAGCCGTGCTGGACCAAGCGTTTCAAGTTCTTCGAGCCAGCTCCGGTCAACAACCTGCAGCCAATGTCCCCGTAAGACTCGAAAACGCTTGGTTTTCCGCCAAAGCATGGACGACACCTTCGGTTCAGTGGATGTCTGAAGCGACGCCAACTGTCCATGGCTACGGGGAACAGGGCAAGGTGATTGCTTTGAGCGAGGATGGGGAGGTTCTCTGCTGTATTGAACGTGCAGTTACATCAGCTGTCTCAGGTGGAATAACGCATAAGAAAAAGAAGCTGGTGTACTCCATCCAGTGGAAGCCGCAGTTTAGCATGCTTGATCCCAACCAACTCGGTCGATTATGCACCGCTAACGCCGTGCTGAAAGATGACAGCGCTATCCTGGAGAATCACTCGAAGCTTTGCCATACGCTGGAGATCGTAGCTGCTCGTGTACTGAAGCGTATCGATAATTCCAAAGTTCCAGCAGATCTGCAACGCCATGTCGAGTGGATGGAACACCACGTTAGCAAGTTGTCAGCCGATCATCAGGATGAAGCACTGGGGATCAGTGAAGAGGAGCTCGAGTCTCGCCTCGCTGAGGTTGACTCCGTCCTCCCAGCGTGGAAGCTATACACAACCTGTGCACGGAAGCTACCCGAGATTCTGTCAGGAGAGCTAGACCCTTTGCAGGTAGTCTTTGAGTCAGATCAGGCCGATGTCTTTTACTCAGACCTCTTCCGGAACCTCTGCGTAGATGGTCAACTAAGCTATCTGCTTGACTTGGCGTCACACGAGAACCCAGCTTTGAGAGTTCTCGAGGTCGGTGCTGGAACAGGTGGTATGACGGGACATGTCATCTCAGCTCTGCAAGAACGTGAGAAACGGACTGGAGGACTGGCCTTCTCAGAGTACACATATACCGACATATCGCCCGCTTTCTTTGAGACTGCAAGTCAAAGATGGCCAGATCTCAAGTCTCAGGGCCGCATTACTTTCAAGACACTCGATTTGGACCGAAGTATCGATAGTCAAGGCTTCGAACCTGAGTCTTATGACTTGGTCATTGCAGCGAGTGTGCTCCACGCAACCCCATACCTGGAAGGCACTATACGCAATGTTCGCAAAGCTCTAAAACCAGGTGGTCGCCTCATCTTACTCGAGGTTATCAACCCCGATGATATCGCCACCAACTTCATGGCTGGCCTCGTGCCGGGCTGGTGGGTGGCTCGCGAGGATTGGAGACCCCATTCTGCTGCTATTCCAGAGCATCTATGGGACAAGTGCCTCAAGGACAATGGCTTCTCGGGCAATGACTTGGTGATTCGAGACTACCAAGATGACCAGTGTCACATTATGAGTGTTATTGTCACCACAGCTAGTGAACTTGAGCAAGCGGTTGATAAAAAGGCAAGCAAAGGCCGTCTTGTCATCCTCATCAGTGACGAGGCGTCAACGAAAGAGAGGGAGCTTGCAGATCGGGTCCGCGAACGAGTGGATCCGGACCTAGAGCGTCATACAACCGGGAATCCATTCTCACTGGGCTCAGTCCAGAAGGAACTTGCGAATTTAACAAGTGATGATCTTGTCATCTGCCTCGCCGAAGCTGGAGACAAACCTCTCCTCTCAAATCTCTCGGAAGAACAGTTCAGCAGTCTTCAGCTCTTGATCAGCAAAGTCTCCAACCTCCTATGGGTCACTTCACCAAATAACAGGAGCCCGGAGGGTCCAGACTATAGTGTTGCTCAGGGCTTCTTCCGCTCAATACGTGCCGAGCAGCCTGATACTCACATCGTCACACTAGCAATAGACGGCGAGATGGCTCAGGCTTCACAGGCAGGCTTCATCTTTGAGGTCTACAATGCAGCATTCGAGACTGAAACGCCTTCAGAGGAAGTCGAGTACATCGTTCGAGATGGTGCCATCACTACCGGCCGGGCGGTTCGAGATATCAGCACTGATACCGCTTTACGATCGCTTGTTTCGAAGCAGCTGCAACAGAAGTCGTGGGCCGAGGGGCCAGCGTTGAAACTTTGTATCAGCCAACCAGGATCACTCGACTCACTTCAGTTTGTGGAAGACCAGTCCCACGCTGAGGAACTCGGTCCTCGTGATATCGAGATCGAAGCAAAGGCCTGGGGTCTTACCTCTCATGATCTTGACATTGCCCTTGGTCACCATGACAAGCGAACCGAGGAGTTCGGCAGTGATTGCGTTGGGGCTGTCACTCGTATTGGGAATAGCTGCAGCACTACCATTCGAATAGGAGATCGTGTCGCTATGGTCTCTTCTGGTTGCATGAGGAAGTATCCTCGCGCCAACGAAGCCTGCATCTTCAAGATTCCCCACTCGCTCAGCTTCAAAGATGCGGTCTCGCTCACACTTCCCGGCTTGACTGCCTGCCATTCGGTTCTCAATGTTGCTCGGGTACAGGAGGGTGACAAGGTCTTGATCCACTCGGCTGCAAGCAGTGCAGGTCAGATTGCCGTAAGGCTAGCCCAGACCCTGGGTGCTCAAGTGTTTGCTACTGTGTCGACAGCGGCTGAGAAGCAATCCCTAATTGACACCTTGGGCTTGACCGCAGACCATATCTTTGACAGCAACTCCACATCTCTTACTCAAGATGTCAAGAGAGTCAGTGAGGGAGCAGGTGTTGATGTGCTACTCGACTTTTCTCAGGATACACTACGCACACCACTGTCTTGCGTTACTGATGGGGGATGTGTCGTCAGCCCTCATATTCGGGACAAGTCAGAAATCTCTACCATGGCCGTCGAGATCATGTCAAGAAATTTCATCTTCTCGTCCATTGACATTTTGCGTCTGAAGCCTAAGGTGTTGAGTCAACTGGCGGAAACAATGATGCAGCTCCTAGCGGAGAATAACATCCAGCTACCCCAACCACTGCCAGCCTTCAGGGTATCCGGTATCGAAGACGGCTTCAAGCAACTGCAAGAAGAGAATAACATCGAGCGTGTGATAGTAACTGCAGGACCAGGAAATGTAGTTCCGGTAAGTTAATCCCAACCTGTTACCAAAATTATGACCTAACTCATATCGTCACAGCAATTTGTTCAGGACCGCCGCCCATGGACGTTCGATGGTAATTCCGCCTATTTAGTAGCTGGTGGATCTGGAGGTCTCGGTCGAGCCATTATCAGATGGATGGCTGATAGGGGTGCTAAACACCTGATTGTCCCCTCTCGATCTGGTGCAACATCTCAAGCAGCAGCTCATTTGGTGGCAGAGCTGACATCCCGCGGAGTCAACATCGTTGCTCCAAAGTGCGATGTGTCTGTCACCGAAGATGTGGCTGCCATGCTGGAAGAATGTTCTCGGACCATGCCCCCTATCAAGGGCTGCATCAACGCCGCAATGGTTCTGCAAGACGCCATATTCCAGAGCAACATGATATTCCAGCAGTGGGAACTGACCATGCGGTCCAAGATCAACACCTCCAAGAACTTGCATGAGCTTCTTCCCAAGGATCTCGACTTCTTTATTCTGCTGTCCTCTCTGGCTGGTGTCGTTGGGCAGATGGCGAGCGCAAACTATGCCGGTGGCTGTGCATACCAAGATGCCCTAGCCAAGTATCGGAGAGCGCAGGGCCAGAATGCACTGTCCCTTGATATCGGATGGATGAGCAACATTGGCATTATTGCTCAGAAAGAGGCGTATCAGCGTCAGAGGGAGACGTCAAATGATATGCAGCCGATCGATGACAAGGAGTTACTTGCTTTGCTGACTCTATGTTGCGATCCTAACAATCCAATCGAGTTACCGCCAATATCCGAGGGACAAGTCCTCTTCGGTCTACGAACACCCGCCGATATCCTTGCTGAGGGCCAGCAACCACCAGCTCTGCTCGAAAGACCACTACTCAGTGCATTCTCATTCTTAGCGGGCAACAACAATACACCAACTCAACCCGTTGACCACGCCGAGAACGCGAGAGAAGTATTCCAAAAGTCCTCAGATGCTGGAGAGCGGCAGCACGTTGTCATACGCGCCATTGCTGCTAAACTTGCGCGAGCCATGTCCATTTCGCCTGATGATGTTGAGCCAAGCAAGCCACTGTCTTTATACGGAGTAGACTCGCTGATGGCGGTGGAGCTGAGAAATTGGATAAATAAGGAGTTTAGCTCTACGGTGGCTGTGTTTGATATCATTGGCAGCATATCTATTGCTGGGGCTGCAGTGGTCGTCGAAAAGCGAAGCTCGATTTGAACAGCCCTTTCAGCTTAGAATAGTCGAAGCTGAGGGCATGAGTCTATTCTTGAATTGAACGAGGCGCAAAAAAGAAGAGCTACACTTCAACGCCAGTAGTGTTATATAATTTATTGATATCAGATTGTTAATCTCTATGTGAGCTCAAGTTTGGAATCTCGCCCTGTCCAACTGTCCTCGCTCCATCTTTCCAGTAGGCTTCTCACTTAGCAATAACAAGCTGGCCATTTGGCGCATGGTTGATGGTGATGTTGGGTCCGCTGTTGGCAAAGTCAATGCGCAGCGGATTTCTCATCCGAGTGACATCCACTAACTGACCGACTGGCAAGCTTTGACCAAAGGAGATATAGAAGGCGTTGGATGGCTTGATCTGGTACTGATTTCCAGGCTCAGGTCTGAAAGTAGCGATGGGAACAGTGCTACCGCCATCGGGTGAACCAGCCACGCCGACGAAGAAGTTATCTAAAAGAAAAGCCAAAGTCAGCTACTTGTGATTGGGGGGATGTTTAGTGCTCACTCTCGGTGGCAGTCTGGAGGGTAAAGTCGTTGCCAGTATCGATCTCAAAGGCATTAACGAACGCAGACTGCGGTGCCGGATTTTTATCGAACGAAATGGACCGCTCAAAAATAACTACCGCATTCAGAGTCGTTCCGGGGTTCTGACTACCATCGTCTGACTGTGTACCAAGGTTCACTGGCCTTGTCTGGGCGACCTGGACTTTAGTGCCCTCCTTGGGACTGCCCCTCCAGGAGCCGACGATGCCGTAGTAGGTCTTCCAGATCTCGAACTCGGTCTGACCTCCATCGGGACAGCCCTCACCAACCTGGTAGACGTTTGTCCAAACGTTGCTGCTGGAGGTACCTGTCACCTCGGGCTTGTCGGCCACGAGGTTGTAGTTTTGGGTGCTGCCCGTGTTGTTATTGATACGGATGGTGTATCTGTTGACCATTTTGGCGGTTTCTTAGCAGAGTGATGATGAAGGTTTCGAAGAAGGAGGTTTTGGCTATAAGTGAGACTCACAATATGGAGATTCCTAAGTGTGCGGAACGGAAATGCCCTTTTATACTACTTCTTGGCCAACTGCGAAGACTTAAGAAACCGTACTGGTGCAAGGCACTAGGTATTGTGCTGAGGCGATCCAGACACTATTCACCATAGGTGGCTGGCTGAATTGGTTGCGAGCTAGTTCGAACCATCGCTAACTACGCCCAAAGTGGAGTGGAAAGGTCACCAACGCGAAGCTGAAAGCTGATATCCCTTAAGCTAGTAACCAGACTATTTGCTTCGTATAAACTACAGTCTAACCCCTCATTTAGTCAACTTTCGTCCATTCCCTCTCACTCTGCAGAATCTCCCCTTTCCATCTACAGCAATCCCCCAAATATGAAAACACCTCTTCTAGACACGCACGTGGCTCCAACTTCGTCCTGGTCGACGAATGACAAGCCGCGCAACATCACAATCACAAACTCCACAGGCAGCACGCAGAGCTACGCCCTATTCGCCGACACGCCAAAGATCACACCTGGTATACCAGTGATCAGCAACAACATCATCCTAGTCCTGCGAGGCATAGCTAGTGCCTCTGGCCAAGCGTACTTTACGCTTCCCAAGTCTCCCTTCTACGCTGTATGCGGGACAAGCTACGGTGGTGAGTCTACGGTCGAGACTACCGTCGAAGTTCTGGATTCGAGACCTGTTGAAGTTGGGCATAAGGCGGATGACCAGACGTTGGTGCCGGGTACGACGCTGGAGCTAGTTATCAGGAGGGGAACGCCCAATTTTGCGACCAGGCCTGATATTGTCAATTCCGGTCATGAAGGATGTTTCTGTATTCGAACCAGCAATGAGTTTACGCATAGTCAAGCACGTGCAGGTAAGTCTAGATCCCAACCCCTCACTCATCCCCTGCTAACACTTCCAGGGGATTTTGTCGTCGGCGTATCGCTTTTCAAGAAACTATCACGCTACTTCGGACCATTTGCTACGTTTAGGCCTGCGCCTGGGGCTGAGTATCAGATCCAGCCGCTAAACCGTTTCTATCTCGCAGTTGGAGATTACGATGTGCGCTCGCCTACGCCAAAGGGGCTCGAGACGAGGAGTTGTTTGATTGACTTTAATGTTCTGGAGTTGGATAATGTGCAGGTTCATCATACGGAGACTGGTCGGTTGTTTGTAAAGTCGGACTTTAATGAGGATTGAGGGGGGGAATGGCTGCATGGGCCCGAGATCATGGGACGGGCGGCTGAGATGTCTTCGCGCTAAACGCAGTCTTTGCAGCCAGCCACAAATTTCAGCTGTGTCAATTAAGTACTTGGTGAACCGGTTTGGGTAATGTTAGCACATCAAGGCACCATAAACGACTGAGCGACATACAAGCTGCACCAGTGTTTTCCGAAAAGGAACGGCCTGGCCCCGAGATCTCAGATAGCGTGATTGAAAGTTTCACACTATCGATCAGTATTTGAAACATGCATAGCGTCTTGTCAGCTGTGAATGGCTGGTTTTAGTTCCGCGCAGGCGCTATCCCGATTATCTAGGGATCATCCCCCGCTCCCGTGTAATGGTGTCTATCTTAGCGCAACGGAACGGTCTGGAGCTCAAGACTAGTTAGTAGACTAGTCATCCCGTGAACAAGCAAGCACAGAAAGCCTTGGTCTTGATCTTTTCCGCTGTGGGAAGCCGGACGGGATCTCCGCGATCGCCCCGCTGCTAGTCTCTCAAGGTGCACAATTCTCGAGATGTGACCCGCCAGCTTGGGAGCGGCTTGGAGTGAAAAGGCAGATTATTCATAGACTAATTATTTCTCTCTCTCTTGAGGCTGGTGTGATATGGCGGGTGTTTGATGCTGGTGACCCGATTTTATGTATATGTAGGTACTCTCTGTGTCTATTTTGCTTTTCGTATCACGAGCGGGAGTTATCTTTGTTACTCTTATGCTGAGGCGAAAGTAACTCGATTAGCGGTTGAGACTTGTGGTTGAGAACTTAAATCGGCAGACAGAAGTTAGTGACTCGATTAGTATTTAATTAAAGGATTAGTTTTTGTAAATCATCGTTTTCTCGAGTCTATAGTAGTAGATAGTCTAAAAGATGAATCATCACACCTAAACTGGACAAGAAGCGAACTAATTTTGTTGTGCTGTTTGCTCAACATAACAGGGCTCGGTGACAACCATGCAGTCTGACTTTCCAGATGCAAAAGTGGCTTTCGAATCATAAGTCTTGTCACCGCTATTAGCATAGTATCCTCTAGACTCCACAGGGATCTTACCGAAACAGTGTGTAGTGTCAGCCTATTTGCCTCCACGGCATTGGAAGTACGGGTTACAGCCACGGGTATATCCGTTATCAGCTTGGTTCGCAGCTTTGGGAGGAGCCTTCAGTCCTTCGTAGCTAATATGTCCGCTATCAGGGGCGGCAACAGGCAGTGCCACTGCGCCTGAGATCATGGCGAGAAAGGTAAGAGTGAAGAACTTCATGTCGAAAAGAGAGACTTGGGGTGAGTTATTGAAAGGAATTGCGTGAGTACGAAGGAGACAGACTCGGGGATAAGAGCGATATTAAATAGCCTTTCTGACGTCGTATTGCGCTTAAGATGACAGCGGGACCGTTGAACCTTATAAGGCTTGACAGCTATGCGTGTGGTCTCGGGAACGAGATATTGAGTTTTGACATATTGCTATTACGAGTCATGTCTTGAAAAAGTTATTTCAGCTCAACGGTTATAAGTGCCGAAGTTCATAGCAATGTCCGTGCATCGTGGTTGGTCCAGTGGTGGCTATGTAACATAGCCTCAACGTGTATGGCCTGATTCATTATTAAGTTATATTCATCATCACTGCCGAGTATTCAATTACCTGATCAACTTTCGATATCCACTATCTCCACTCCATGTTCCAGTTGAATTATCTCCCGACTCGTCGTCAGCATCTGAAGGTTCTCGCAAATACCCTCCGTCGGCGACCCCAATTTCTTCATCAACCGCAGCGCAGGAAGCCGAATACCTAAATCAGGGCACTTCATTATCGTAAAGAAGAGCATGGGGGTATAAGCAAGTTCGAAGCTAGACTGCTTAGTGGACCTTTCACTTTGCCAGCTCGCTAGTTGGAGCACCTGGCGAAATGTCCCCATGTGCTCCTCGTATCGGAAGTCGGCACTTAACTCCAGATAAGAGAGTTTGAGTCGCATAAACAATGATCTCTCTTGAGCTTGGTATAGTAGAGATATCGTATCGACTTGAAGCTTTTCGAATAACGTTTGCCAGGTTTGAAGATGAGTGCCGACTGTGTTGTACTCTTCTGTCATATCGAAGATGACTCCGCGATGTCTCATGTGGCAGAGTCGCACCACTCGGTTGAAGATATCGTCCATCATGTATTGCGCGTCTTCCATGCAATAAAACTTGGTCGGTATCATATATGTCAAGGCTGGCATGCTCTCGCTCTCAATGTCCTCAGGACCGAAAAGCATGGGCACGGCGGTCATACGTCTAAAGACAGGCATCAAATACCGTCGCGCCCAAGGATTGCTGCACTTTTCCATGATCGCAAGGCCATGTTGACAATGCTGTAGTGCAATCTTGTTATTCGCAAGAAGGTACTCGACGCAGATAAACAAGATACACACAAGCAATACCAAAGGCTCACTGTGAATCGTCTTGAGACGCTGAATAGCCTGTGTATAATGCTGCAACGCGAATCTCTCCGTATACGGCGCGACACTCTTCCCCTCAGAAGACTCAAACAACGAGCTTATCGATAAGATGGTATGTTTCACAACAGCCTCCGACTCGCTGAGCTGCATCACAAGATGGGTCCAGAAGTAGCCATCCCTAGCGCTCGACAGCCGCGGTGAGATAACACTGTGGAAGTACCCAAGCGCCCTCCGCTCCTCAAGCGGCAGTAAAGATTGCGAATTGACAGTAGCGACGCGCGGCAATAGCATCCGACCTTGCGCCACATCTCGCGGGTTGATCTTCTGCATAAGCGCGTAGCCGTCACATTTCCGACCAGTGCTTGTGCAGCGATGACAAGCGGGTTTTTTCTCATCGCATTTGACTCTTCGAATTCTAGACCAATGTCTATTAGAGCGCGGGAACTAGTGTTTCAGTGGTTGAAGATTGTGCTTACTTGCATGTTAGACAGCCTGTCTTTACCTTGCAGTGCGCTTGTCGCATGTTTCTTTTTATGAGCTGATGATGCTTGCTTGGCGTAAGCACGACGGAGAATTGTTAAACGAGGACGCCAATAATATGGTGGTCTAGACGCGTTGGAAAGGATCCTGGGCTTGCTTTTAAGGAATGCGGTTTTCGCTTGAGGTTTTTCGGCGGGTTCGGCGCTGGTAGGAATATCATCCTTGATCAGAAGACTCGGTAAAATTGAAGACAGTTGAGATCGACGGGTGAGCTTGACCATTTTGGGGGTTAGGTGTTTCAAAATGCGAGCATGCCAATAAGAAGGGTTCGCTTGACTTTGTATGGGCCTGAGCAAGGATATGTATATCCGAGGCGCTGGATCGCATGCTCCAGGGTAGGTGGAAAGCTTGGGAAAATCGATACAACTTCATGTGACAGCACTTGGCCAAACACTTAATTTTCGTATCTTAAGCTAAGCAAAAACAAAGTAACGACCTCTTGACAGCCTAGTTATCATACTATTACAACAGTTGACACACAGCCTTGGCCACTGAGATGATTTGCCATATGCCAAGCCAGCCCGTCAACTGCTTTCCCTCTCAATTCGTCTTCGTCTTCGTCACAATTCTTTAATTTAATTTCTCCAGTGCCTACTTTCCGATATTCGGGACTTGAGCTATTCCTTTCTCCAGCGGAGATCTCACTTAGTAGGATTCCAACCATGATGTCATACCCTTGAGAGTACATCTTGCACCCAAGAAACAGAAAGCGGATAGTATCTCCGATTACCAGTTCGGGAGCATCTTCCGATGCCGTCAAGATATCCGGAAATGCTACACATTCCATTGATAGGTTCATATCTGTCTCTAGAAGTGAGTTATTGAGGGGATGCATCCGAAAAGGCGTCCCATCATCGGGGCTGGGATCTAGCTTCGAGACCGATACATCGAACAGAATGCCACTGACGGTCAACGTTGCAGAAGAAACACTACCATAAGGGTTTGGGGTCGCTAGCATATGATGTACGTCAACTACTTTTGTCTGCGGCAATGGGCATAGGTGATAGAGGTCGTGAATAAGCATAGGTCCTATGACAGAGGCCCAGGACCACGTCGGCGCGTAGTATGCTTCGTGTCTCGAAGTCGGCCCCTTTCCCACATGCCAGCAAATGCTCGTTTCAAGTTCATCCTTCCAAATACCGGAGATATACTGTGTCTTGATAAAAGGAGCGAGTGCAGCAGCCACGCCCGAGATAGCAGGAAGCCGATCTGTCTCGCGGGTGATGGCACGGCTGGTGAATGGACCGATTATATCCAGCCAGACAATGAAAGGCTCCAGGATCCGCGGGGCATGTATAGGGTCTTTCCCTGATATCAAGGCTTCTAGGTTGATGAGCCTGAGCGACTCTTTGTGTGCTTGCGATCCGGGACGACACTCGCAGAGGCGAGCCGTACGACAATGCCAGACTAGCTCGTGAGCGGTAAACCGGAGGATTCTGCGGGATAGCACATGCTCTTGTAAAGTCCATGCTCTCTTCTCAAGCGGGTTTGGTTCACGGCACCATGGACCATCGCCGATGCTGTCCTGCCAATGGCACTGCGAATCCCACGGCCTGGCGAAGACCTCAACCTCTTCAACCTTTTCGTCATTCTTTGAGACAGTTGGGAATGACTTTCGAAGGCTGAAAGGCCGTGGGTGAAAGAGCCCTTCGCTACTATCATGTGCTCCGGCGGCAGCGATAGTGAGATACGCATTCTGATAAACATCGCACATCTTGGGAGACTCAACGGCCCAATCGTGCTCATCATCTTGGATGATGCAGAGTGAGTCTATCCATAGGTACTCAATTTTCAGTCTCCGACAAACAATGATCGCCTCTTGGAATGTCTTTGGAAACCGGGTGAAGTCGATGCTGTGGCAAAACTCAGTGAAGCTAGCTTTGGTGGTCTTAAGAGGCATAGCATCACCCCAGCAGTGGCTGAGAGCAATGTATCGGCCGCGGTCGTCGGGGCTGGGTATAAACAGATGAGGCTCTATGTCTTTATCTCCAAAAGAGACGAGACGGCTCGGAAAGGGCCGATCCTCGCTCTCCACTTTGCAGTCATCGTGTTCATTGACACAATCTCGGATCCAGCCTCGTATCATATCCCAGGTTTCCGGCGAGGTAACATCATGCTGAACATGTGTTCCCGCTCCAATCACTTTCCAAGGAGGGTCAATTCCTTAGCCATGTTAGCAAGCTATTGGTACCCTTGGTGGCTGTTCTCTTACCTGGTAAGCAGTATAGTTCATAGGTGGCATAGAACTTCTCTTCCATGTAAGCATAGCGAGCAATTAGCTCCATCCTTAGAGCTCCGTCTCGACCCCACAAGTAATCAGCCAGGAGATCATCGGACTCTTCGAACCAACGCTGACCGATAGAGCGATTGCTGTAGTTCATTTCCTGGATGTTCTGCCACGACATATTGAAAAGTGGGTACATTGAGGCGGTAGCGTCCCTGAAAAGAGTACAGACTCTGCACCTCAATGTGGCTCTCTTGCAAACCCACGCAAAGTCCATATTGTGATAAGGATAATTGGTATCATGGAACCCAATAACAGGCATTATATCTAGGCAGACAGCGCAGATAACGGTGTCAATCGACGGGTCATCTTCCATCTCAATGCGTTGGAAGAAAGCCTGTAAGCGCTGTACATCTTTCCGCACGGTTTGCAAATAATGGTGAAACTCCTTGAAAGGGGTTCTTGGCATCTTCAGGACTGCGATATCGAGGTTGCTGATCGCTCGGTCGAGATAGAAGGTCTCCATAGCGAAGGACTGGTTGACATATGCTGTAGCCATGAGACACCCCAGTAGCGCATACACATTATGGTACCCCGGCTTATCTGGCACATCAGCTTCCCATGGCTCGCTTTGGGTCAGTGGCTTAAATATCTCGATGTTGAAGATAAGATCATCCAAATTGGCACCACTAGAGACCTTGTGAGCCATTTGCATTACTGTCGAAGCGTCTAGCACACGCGCGGCCATGTTAAGGGCTATGAAGCAGCAATAAGAGGCTTGATCTGGCTTATTTTTGGTCTCTGCTCCTTCTTCCGGTACCAAAGTCTCCTTTGAGTTTAGGTTCTGCACATCTAAGCCAGTGTCCTCTTCATGATCCGCGGGGTCTTCGCAGGCAGAGGCGGCAGCCATGAAAGCTGCCTGAACTGCTTTATAGCATCTCTCCTGAAGTTCGGAAAGATCTATTGCCTGATCGCTGAGGTATCCGAACCGTATAGACCGCTCCGCTGTCATCGGTTCTGTTGCCCTGATGATCTCGATGGCGTGTTCTCGTATAAGATCATATTCGTTGACCATGGAGGGAAGCTTATCAAGCTGCAGAATCTCATTATCCCCGTGTGCTAGGAAAACGCTTTGAGAATTCTCGATGCCTGGTTCATCTGTTTCGAGGACGACCTCGCGTCTCGCAAGATAGATATGACATCCCGTGTAGTATGAGATTCTCCCCACATCGTCGCTCTCATCATCGTTATCCATAGACTCCTCTGTGTTACTGCGTATCAGCTGAGACTCTAGGCAGACTTCATCTTCAATGTCCAATCGGTCTAGATGGTCTGCCAGGTTGTCTCTATCAGTAGTTTCTGCGTCTGTCAACATAATGATGGTATCCGGTCTCGCGCTGTAGGAATTTGTCAAAGTAAATAGTTAGCCGTAATCTTGCACACATAGACGACACATTTCATTATTTCAGAAGCGGGGAGATCATTCAGGTCATCAAATTGTCATCAATGCCAAGACCGCCAGCTTTCAGCTTAGATATTTTTAGCAACAATTTGCCGCCCGCAAAGACGTGGTGAAAGAAAACAGGCATATAATTGGACGGTTCCTGTCAATCATGTAGATAAACAGCTACTCGATATAAGATGATCCTGCTTCACTGACACGACTTCTAATTCCAGCCTTTGAGTTAAGGCAATGTCTGCCAAGACAGCAGCCGACGAGGTAGTAGAATACGCTACCGCTGAACGTTGACTTTGAGAAGTCAACATGTACCTTGCCGCCAGTTATCTTGCTCCCCGTTGATGTGCGGGAAGTATCGTCTGGTCTAAGATTTCATCCTAGACCTATCCTAAACCCTTTTAAAGCAGACATGTTCCTCGACTACTGAACCCATACTGATACAATATGTATTCTAGTTTACTGATATAATGCAGCGCCTATTATACAGCCTGATAGTCTCAAAATACTCCACAAAACTAATTAACCAAACATCCAATCTTCTAAACAGTCTGACTCAAATCCTTCATCAACTGAAACGCTCCAGGAGTCTCAACCCACGAAGCAAGACAATACCCAATCATCAGACAAGCTTCCTCCTTCGTCTCATGTGAGTACATCCCAGGTCTTTGAGATGCGGCTGACACTGGACTGCTCAACATCAAGCGCCAGAAGTGAGGGTTATACTCGTTCACAGATCTGTAAAGTTTGATAATCTGGTCCTTAACCTGTTTGATGAGCTTAGACAGATGTTCTGTGCTACCCAGGAGGATATCAGAACGCGATGCCACAGCACTGCCGACAAGCTCACCGCGGATGAGTCCCACGATCTCCGGGGGAATGGTACCAGTAAGAGCTCGTGCGGTGTTTTGAGCAGACTGCAGGTCAAGCAGAATTCTCACTTTGATCAACGTGACAGCCGCAACGTGGCCTAGGCTGAGATATTTCCCGTTTGACCAAGTCTCCAGTGGTTCCTCCAAAACATCCGCGTTCCTGATATCGAGATATGGT
Source organism: Fusarium tjaetaba (assembly GCF_013396195.1). NCBI lineage: Eukaryota > Fungi > Ascomycota > Sordariomycetes > Hypocreales > Nectriaceae > Fusarium > Fusarium tjaetaba. Next base: position 202,693 of record NW_023501334.1, on the reverse strand, counting down.
TGATCCATATCGCCCCAATCATACTTTGACTCCGAGCCGGTGGTCGCGTACCACTTGACGAAATCGTAGGCTTCCTGATCCCTGTTGAGGCGGATGTACAAATGCGGCACAAGATCCCTCACACCCATGTTGTCGCCCCGACAAAGACGAAGCATATCAAGAAGATGGTCCAAGGCCTCTTGAACCGCGTCAATCTTACCGCCCGGCGCGCCATAAACCTGGAGCAACACGTCGACCATATGGTATCGCGCACGCATATACGCACGAGTCTCATGAATACCCCAAAAATGCCCAACGCCATTCTCAAAGATATTCGGAGGCGTAAACATATCTCCAGGGTGGTCACGAAGCTCCTGCTCCTCCTTCTCTACCGCCTTGCGTGACTTTTTGATGATGGTACAGCCATTTTTGTGATGGCTTCGGTCGGCTGTTTGATGGGATGCTCCGCAGTAGTATACCGCCTTGCAGCTTGAGCAGCGCTTGAGGAGATCCGTGTCTGCCTCGCTACAGGTTGCTAACTCGCAGACTCGAGGAGTGAGCTCGCGCGGTTCTGGCAATGGCATGACGCGTTGTGGTGTGCTTTTTTGCTTTTTGCTTTTTTGGGTTTGATCTGGAGGCGGGGGAAGTGAAAATTGATGATTTGGCTATGACATAAGAATGAAACAGTTTTAAAAGGAAAATTATCTGTGGCTTGAGGCTGTAGGTGACATCAGAGTGATAAACACCTGGTTATAAGGCATGAAATGGGGTTACTTTCAGACGGCGATGATATAATTGATCGGATGCTTGAGGCAAGGGAGGGGCATCACCAGATCCGCACGTGACCAGCAGGTAGATCGGCTCGGTAGATAGGATAAAGTTAAGCCACGCGTGTTGTGATCGGCCGTATAGACTTTTTCAGCAGACATTTTCAACTTGCCAGCTAGCTTTTCATCGTAAGATTGAGTATTTGTCCTTCTATTATGATCTCATACAAGGCCAGGATGTCTGAGATATGAGAAATACACAGCCAATTCTGCCTCGTCTTATCATAGCTCTATCACCCTATTACCGGTCTATATCCATCCGTGAGATCCGCTCCTCTCGAAAATATGTCACAATAAAATAAAAACCGAAAACAAGAGAGCCGATTGCATGTTGCCATTCATTCATTATGAATTCTCAAAATCTGCACTCACGACAACGCTCTCAGCCATTTGATGCTGGTGGTCTATAGCCCTGCTCTCGCGCAACCACGGCCTTTTAGACCCTTGCTTCCTGCTCCACCTTCTCAAAAACGGGGCTATGATTGTGCTCAATGATACCAGCAATTCCGGTTCGTCTTGATTGTTGGGTCGAATCACTCGTACGAGTAATGGAGCGTCGATTTTCCCTATGAGATACGTCTCTGAGTCTTTCAAAGTCCAACTTGTCTGTTGTGCTACTATTCCCTGCGTGACTATGCGATCATGGCACAGTGATACAGCCGTCGACAAGAGGCCTGTTGTGTTCATCCATTGCTCTTTCGGCCCCCGGCATTTGAGGAGGTCTGTTTCGAAGCACCTCGTCGCCACGTAAGCGAAAGTCGCTACGTCCTCGGAGTCAGCGAGGATTCGGGCCCAGAAACTCTCCTTTTCGATCGGGATCTTGAAGCATTGGACTGCCAGTCCTTGAGGGATGCAACCGACGACAAAGTTCTCGCCCTTCCTATCCACACCTGTGTCTTGCAATAGAAACAGGACAGCGATAGCGAGCGCCTCAAACTCTGCTTGCAGTTCACGGTCTAGCCTTTGATAATGTGCTCTGAAGTCTTCTTGTCGCAATATCTCCAGGATGTCGCAGCCCTGAAGCTTCTCCCACAAACGAGGCTTGGTGGCAAGGTCTGCTACATAAGCGGGTAGGACATCTGCGAGGAGCTCTCGTAGTCGCACCCGTCGGGCGATGCCAGTACAAAAGCTAACCTGGACAGCGGAGGGCCCTTCTAAATCGGTGATGGAAAGGGATCTCTTGGCAAGGATGTTGGACTTCTTGGTCTGACCGAGCCTCTTCACCCACGTCTGGGCGAAGTTCAATATCCCCACAGCGCTTTGCCCGCCCTGCAAACCAAACCCTACCTGCCTTTCAGCTACTTCCCAGTATGTTGGGAATGTCCCTAGCTCCTTCAACCAGGGAATAGACCTCCGAACTTGTTCTTGCGGAGTTATTTTGCAGGTTTGGTTTATCGAGACTCTTGAGCCGATGAACATTTTTGCATGGCGAGGGAAGGTTGAAGGGATGTCGGTGTTGTCTCCTGATACAGGGCTCCAGTGAAGAACAGACAATTGGTGGCCTTCTGTTTCTGTCGAGATGGAAGTAATCAGGCCACCACCAACTGATATTGCATGGAGGTTTTCCGTGTCATCCCTGGGCATGATGAAATCCCCAGGACCCCATGTGTCGAGCAAATCTTCAGGGCATGCCTTCAAGTCCAACTCCTTATCACAATCTGAAAACACCCTCGACCTTTCGAAGTTGTCAAAGTACTGAAAGGCAAAGACTCGGCTCCGAAGCATCTCACCAAAGCAGCTCAGATTCACGGGAGTCGCAAGTATACATGGTCCAGTAAAAGATGGGCCCCAAATCTGGTTTCCTATGAGCAATATGCGCTTCAATGGAGTGTCCAGGAAGAAGGGCCCAAAGGGCTCGCAATGACCTTGTGCGTAAAGAGCAAAGGCGAGAGAAAGAAACTGGGCCCTCAGTGAGTCGCGAAGTGGTGGATTCAAACCCTTGATAGTGGCTTCTGACTTTGTGAGTGATACCAGGGGTCCAGGTTCCGATGCAAAGTCAGGGTAGATTCGTTCCAGCTCAACACAGGACTCCTGTCTTGCAAGAAAGCTAAATGAATCACAGCAACCGCCGACCTCCTGAAGGACACCGACGGCCCTGTGCAGATGCTGCATAACATTTGGAACAGCTTGAGCTGACTGGCTAGTCATCAGGGAGACGATTGCAGTCGAGTTGGCGTTTTCAAAGAGAACAGACCCAAACTGGAGGTTGTGCGACCCGTCGGGCATAGGACTTACGCCGCCGATACCGCACCAGTATTCAACAGCCTCCCGAATGGAGTTGTCGCGGTCAGTTCCGATGCTCATCAGACCCTGACTTGAATGCAAGAAGGCTGCCCGCATTGTCTCATCCTCCTTGCTTGAATGGAGACATCTTGGGATGTGAAAGTCGTGAAAGTATGACCCAGCATCGTGCACGTTAATCTTGGAGTATATCCATGGCCCATGCTGCGCTCTTTCCAGTAGTTCATCAGCAATTTCGTCTGCCGAAAGACCTAATGCTTTCAACTCCAGCAGCCATGAATAGTCGCCAACGGCAACTTTGTCAAGGGAGTTTTCCAAGATATAATGGACTCTCTGATAGTCAACGCCAAGAAGTGCAATCTTGAGAGGTCTAGTCCATTGATCAATTTCGTCTTGGTCAATTTCGCCTTCGTCAATACAGGACTCAGGAACATTGGAGGAGACGTCATTCGGGTCATCAAATATGGAAAGCTCGGTGGAAAGGATAGTAGTCGCGTCGTTGATTTGAGGTCCGATTTCGTTAAACGGCAGGCCAAAGTACAATGAACCCAAAGCCTTATCGATCACAGACTGCTTGATCTCTGCAGATGACCAAGGGTTGGCAGCAGATGAGCTGAGAAGTTGTTGAAGTATTCTCTGCGCCTCCGGTAGAGAAGCAGCTATTTCAACATATGGCGGGGGCGCTGGTGTGGCAGGGAAACACGTATGCCATATGACGTTCCACTTTGCGATACTGCCAGACACCATATAAACCGCTGACTTGAGGTCATCGAATTCCTTGGGCACTAAGACCCCCGTCTCCTCAATGGTAGCTGGCCGTTTGCTTGCTCGACAGGACCTTGTATGTTCCCGGAGCCTCCCCTCAGCACCTGGACCATGAAGTACCTGGCGGCACCATGTGCAGGAAACACATATCATGTTTGGCGCAATACTTGGATCCGATTCAGGGACAACGTCTCTCAGCACATGCCTTCTTGCGATGTGCTGGATGACATATGAAAAAGCATGCAGTCGAGACCCTCGACATGTCTGATACCGAGTTGGATCATATTTTACAAAGGGGCATTCGAAGGATGGGCGGGCTGGGCTATCAAGCTTGGGATATCTTGGGGCGGCACCTTTCTCGCTGTCTAAGCTGTCAAAGCTGTATTCGCTATCGCGGCGAAAAGCGCGGTGTTGGCCCTCACCCACCGGGCCCAACCCCGCTTGCTGCGGGACTTGGGGCGGATGATTTCCTAGGTTGACACAATTTAAGCACGAGAATACACCTGGGCAGATGTCTACAGAGCTACCTACCCTCTTCGTCGCCGCCTGGGCCTTGCTGGAAGCTCATATTGCCAAACAGCTTACTAGAAATTTGCAATGTTGATGATGGGTTTTGGCGGCGATCAGCCTGGGGAGAGTGGTTTATTTCAAGTTGACGGGGACGTTTGTTGGCTTATTTTCCGTTAGGCAGCGAGGTTGTTTTGGCTCTTGCATTCGCTTGCACGCATGCTCTTCGCTCTCATTCGATGAAAGTCATGCAGCCAAGGTCAGGCGTCATTAGTGGTTCGCCAGCTCTGCCTTGAACTCAAAGGCCAATCGTACCAACAGGATCCATTAGATGCTGTTCTTGCATCATTCGAATCTGGAGGTGAATTTCTCATTATCGACGCCATAAAGAACACGTGCATTCGTTTATCATGATCTTAGTGTTCTAAAATTCACTGGCGACGGAACTGAGGGAGGGTTTGTGGGCGCTTGGCTAACCAGTAATCAGCCTGGCTGAAGCGCTGCCACTCCCTTGCGGGGTAGTCAGCAGGGAAGTAGGACCCGGATAGTAGGAAACATTGTCTGCCTCAACCCTTCTGTTTGTTTCTGCTAAATTATCATCTCTACAAAAACTTTCATTTTCTTTTCGATCATATATTTCCCATACAGATTTCCCGTATAATGAGTCTAGAAGTTGACTATCGACAAGAATACGATGCACTACAGCGTGCTTTGGCTGAGCAAGTTGTTGGTACCAGTCTGTGCAGCGACTGCCAGGCTGCAAAAATACTAGAGCGATTGAAGCCATTTGAATCTTCTGCTGAACCCCCTCATCCCACCAGAATTCTCCGGTTCAACTCCATGACGGATCTCGCCCTTAGGAGTAGTTGTCCTTTCTGCCGATTTCTGTGGAGGGTCATTCGTGACGGAAACAAGAACTGCTGCGCCAGTTGCCAGGCGGGCATCCAAATCCCCCAGGATGGACAACCAATGACCAGCAATCCAGAATCAACCCCAAAAGGACTTCGGATTTGGCTCTCGCTGCGGCAGCAGGAGGATTTGGGCTGGATCGAAACACGAATCAATGGTCAGAAAGTCAGTCGTCACATCGCCTTTGGCGGAATTCAATCCGTTCACCCTAAGTATGCAGATTGCCAGCGGATCAAAACATGGTTGGAAACGTGCCGTGAGAAACATCGATCTTGTAACGAGCAGCAATTACTCTCCAGTCACGGCTTGAATGGGCACTCAAGGTCATGTCTAAGATTGATTGATGTCGAGTCTCGCCTGATTGTGCAAACGCTGCATTGCGTACCCTTCATCACTCTCTCCTATGTCTGGGGAGACGCGGCCTCACGTACCTTTGAGGAAAAAGCGCTGGGATCCGAGTCGTATCATGTGAGCGACGACGTATCTCCAATGGATAGCCAGCCAATTGCTCTTCTCGAAGGAAGGCTTCCTCAAACTTTCGAAGACGCTATCGGTTTCACGAAGCGTCTAGGAGAGCGATACATCTGGATTGACGCTTTATGCATTCCCCAAGACGAACCTGACATCAAAGCACAGCAAATCTCACAGATGGACCAGATCTACTCCAGCAGTATCTGCACCATAGTATCGCTCGAGTCAGGTGTCGACGGAGGACTACCAGGATCCAGTTACAAATCGCCCAGAAATGTCGACCAATATTTCGAACAGTTACCTGGAGGCTTGAAAATAAGTACCTCGTTGATGAGCCTCAGGCTGATCATGGAAAGTTCTCCCTGGGAAACGCGAGCTTGGACGATGCAAGAATATTTGCTTTCCAGAAGAATATTGTTGTTCGGCAAGCAACAGGTCTTTTTTGTTTGCGGCGAGATGACCACGAAAGAAAGTTGGGCCCGACCGCATACTAAGGCAAACGACCTTGATGATGACCCCGAAGGTCATGATGAATGGGCAGAGTATGATCTCCCACTGCCGATAGCAACCCAACGACACAGTTTGAGGCATACATACCAGAGTTGTGCCACTCTTTACTCTCATCGCAACCTTACCTTTCCTAGCGACCGCTTCCGGGCTTTTGAGGGCTTACAAGCTCGGCTGTCTAAACTACACCAGGTCGAGTTTATCCATGCTATGCCCATCGATGAAGAGAACTTCCTTAAAGCGCTGCTCTGGAGGCACGAATCCACGAATCCTACTCTGATGAGCGACTTGAATTCTCCTTCATCGACTCTCGGGCAATGGCCACACTGGACCTGGCTCAGTTATCCTGGAGGAGTCGCCTACAATCCATTTTTGTACTGGACTCATCGTCGAAGCTATGCCAAGGACCTCGAGCTTCCTAACCCCAAGGCATGGTATCAAGGACCAAATGGGAAGTTCTACTCATTAACGAGTACGCCGACGTTGGGCAGTGGCGATGGAAGTTCCCCTTCAAACTCAGTTGCTGATATGGCAAGCGTACGAGTGATTAAATTATCTGGACTGGCCTTGGACATTGATATTACGCAGTGGCGACGTCAAGTAATAGATCCATCAATTGAGGTGTGGCGCAACCATGATTTCTCCACCGCTCGGGGCTCAATCACCTTTCATATAGGAATGGTGTTTGATGTTCAGCAAGACGGTAAGCATAACCTCCCAGAAGGTACTCGATACATTCGCCTTCTGCGCCTTAACGCAAGGGATCGACCAAAGATACCCCGGGCTTTAGTCCAGAATAGGCCACATCAGGTCCTCAAGCCCAATTCAAATACAAATGAAAGCGGGTCAAGTGAAGAGACTCAATTCTCGTCTGCGATAGACTGGATCAGCCGCAGTGATGGCCCGGGTGAGATGGAGACGGACTCTGCTCTTCTTGTTTTGGGGATTACGCCCCCTGAGATTGTCACCAGAAGGCTTGGTATTGCATACGTTAGAATGATGGACTTCCTGGTTGCCGGTGCTGTAGTAAAGGAAGTACTTTTGGGAGACTAGATGCCTGCATCTGGGGCATTGACCTCAACCAACTTGCGCGGTAGCAGATAGTTTAAAGATGGGCAGTTAGATAAAGGCTATTGTCCGCTGAGACTCATCTTCAAGAATTAGTAACAGTTGAACTTTTCTGAAGATCCTCCGTCTCTATCAAAGCATTTTCGGCTTATTTCCGAGTATCGGAAAATCGGAAACCAAACCGAGTTGCTTTTGATCCATTGCCTCGACGTGATAGGCTTCTCTTGTCTTGGCTTTATTTTGAAGTTAGTGCTGGACATCATCCGAGGGAACTAAGCTTATTCTATCTCACTGATGGTGTGCAGTGCTCTAACCCCGGCTTCAAACCCCGCACACTCATTCCACTCAATCCCTTGTTACCCCAGATTACCCCGGAATCGGTTATTGCAGGTTGGACAGTCAGTTGAATCCGAGGCGCGGGGTAGTTGATCCTGGGAGATTGTTGTGTGACTCCCTGGCTCCATAGTAGATAAGAAGGAGTTGGCTCTGCTATAAAAAGAGAGGTCATGGCAGATCCTAGCCCCATTCTTGCATCTCCATATCTAGACCGTTCAAGTCAATATCTCGAGATCATTTCTCCATCATCGACAGCGGCTTCCTTACCTACTTACGAACACCAACCTCTTTCCCGTCATGTCGGACAAGCTCAACGAAGTTGGCGGTCCGAGGATCAGCCAGGATGAGAACCCCAAGAGCGAACAGCAAGCGTTCGACCCGATACTCGAGAAAAGGGTCATTCGAAAGGTTGACCGAAACCTTGTCCCGATCCTCTTCTTACTCTTTCTTTGCGCATTCATAGATAGGTGAGACCTCCTCCAGATACCCTCAGGCATCATCCCTAAATATGATCTGATTTGCAGAATCAACATCGGAAATGCTCGAATCCAGGGCTTAGAAGCCGACCTCAACATGTCGGGTGAAGATTACAACATCGCGCTATTCACCTTCTTCATCCTCTACATCCTCCTCGAAGTACCGTGCAATATCCTACTAAAGAACATGCGACCGTCGCTGTTTCTATCGGCCATCATGACAGGTTGGGGGATCGTCACGATCTGCCAAGGTCTCACACAATCATTCGCTGGACTCATTGTATGCCGCGTTATAATTGGTGGTCTCGAGGCTGGCTTCTTTCCGGCGTGCGTGTATCTCCTCAGCATGTACTACTGCCGACACGAGTTACAGTGGCGCTTCAACCTCTTCTTCTCAGCCAGTATCGTCGCTGGAGCATTCAGTGGTCTGTTGGCTTATGCTATCGCTCACATGGACGGGATTGCTGGGTATGGTGGTTGGAGATGGATCTTCATCATCGAAGGTGCCGCTACCGTTGTTATCGCAATCTGGAGCTACTGGATGATTCCAGATTGGCCCGAGACTGCTAAGTTCCTCAACGATGAAGAACGAGCGCTGCTTGTCGACCGTCTTGCGGCGGATAAAAAGGACACTCACATGAATACGTGGGACAAGAGAACAGCGAAGAGAATTTTCTCAGACATAAAGATTTATCTCGGGTAAGTCACTAACCTCACAAGTGGACCTTTTCCTAACGCTTATAGTATCTTGATGTACATGGGTATCGTCACTACCAGTTACTCAGGCTCCTTCTTCACCCCAACTATCCTCAAACAGCTGGGCTGGACGTCTATCCGGGCTCAAATCATGTCGATCCCCATTTTTATATTCGCAACCGTGTGTGCACTTGTTGCCGCTATCGCGAGCGACAAGACAAAGCATCGTTCAGGCTTTATCCTTGGAGGCTGCCTTTTCACGACGGTTGGATATGTCATTCTGCTCAACATGATGTCTGTCAGTGTCGGGATACGCTACATGGCCCTCTTCTTTATCGTCGCCGGTGGGTATATCGCGCAGCCAATTGTCTTGGTCTGGGTGAGCAACAACATGGCAGGCCATTACAAGTTGGGTGTAGCTTCTGCAATGCAGGTTGGTTTCGGCAATATTGGTGGAATCATTGCTAGGTAGGTTCCGATCTTCAATTCGAGGCGACGTCACTAATATTTACACAGCAATATCTTCGTCACAACTCAAGCGCCCACATACCCTCTGGGATTCGGCTTAGGTCTTGGTCTTGTCTGGCTTTGTGGACTCAGCTCGCTTGTCTTTTTGCTTTATATCAGACGCGAGAATAGGTTAAGAGATGAGGGTAAAAGGGACCACAGATACAACTTACCAGAGGATGAGAGGAATAACTTGGGAGATGACCATCCAAGCTTTCGCTTTACATATTAGATACTGGTCTAAATCATAATCGCCAAATGTTTTTTGCTGGGAGAGCCACGATTGTGGATGACACAATGCGATAGGATGAAGAGGGCAAAGCTGCGGAGGAGAAATCGAGCTCTGATTTGAGGCAGGGATAGGAAGAAAACTCAGGACCTTAATCTTAAATAACATAAAGACTTAGGTTAGCTTACCTGAGCTTAGGATATCCTGTACTAAGTTTATTTCAATATTGTATATTAAGGTCTGATGTTCTTTGCTCCCTGAGGAGGCCTTAGGTTGAACTATCAACTTGTGGCTATTATTATTATTATGCCCGTGAACATAAACCTGAACACCTGTATTTTTGCTCGTGGAGACTGATTCCCTGTTAGCCCCGGTTTAACCGGATATCGGTAAAAACTCAGGGGTTCAGGTGTATTTCTCATTGCGATCTACTGTTGCCTCTAGCCAATTAAACCATCTGTTAGCGTCGCATTTATGCAGGCCCCTTGTTTTAGTGTAGCTGAATCTGCCTTGTGATTCCGGTGGAGGCAGGCAGTGCTTATCCGTATTCACCAGAAGAAATACAACAGTTCACCCCACTTCACCCTTCTTCTCCATTTTTGTTATTGCCGAGTTTGCTGCCATGGATCCTTTATCCGTCTCGGCGTCCGTTGTAGGGCTTTTAGGCGCCGGAGCCCAGATCACATCATGTCTTTGGACGTTCGCGGCCAACGCTAGGGATGCCCCACAACTTGCACGCCATCTCGTGGTTGAGGTAGCCGACATCACTGCGGCACTTGGGTCGCTTCAGGTCTACGTGTGCGGACAGGCTCAAGCCCCAGGTGGCCGAGGGGCATTGATTCTGTTGGAACATGTTCTTACTACACTGACAGGTTGCGTTACTACGTTCTCGGATCTCCAGAGCCTTATGGACCAGCTGAATCTGAGCCCTGACATGGGGACTATTGATAAGATGAAATGGGCTCGACAAGAGTCCAATATCACTGCTATTGTCCAGCGCCTCCAAAATCACAAGTCTTCGCTGACGTTGATGTTGACCGTTTTGCAGTGGTGAGTTTTCTTCTACCATATCTGAGTCTTTTTGGCTGTACTAAGTAAGAAGTGAAACTATGAAAGAAGCTCAAGGCTCAACTCGCCATCTCTGCAAGCTTGTGGAGGAATTGCTGCAAAGCAACCAGGATCTGGCCAATCGTATCAGAGGCCTTGAGCGAGAGGGCTCTATCATTGCAGAATCTAGGATGGACAATGTCTCTACTCTTCGACAGACACGAGGATCAATGTCTCTTTCCTTCATCGATACCCAGGCATCCGCCATCGAATTCACATTCGATCACGATCTCCAGGCATCTCGAGTGTACAACCGCGCCATAGGTCGACAATCTATGTCGTCTCTCACAAGCACTGCCTTGTACACGACTGCGCTGTCTCTTTTCTCTAACCTGAGTCTATCTCAAGTGTCCAACATCTCTCTCTACGCCTTGCCTGTTTACTCTAATGATCTGAGTAACAGTGAGTGCTATATCTTTGGCAAGGAAGGCACTCTGGTAAAGTCTGATAGCTCTCAGGCTCCGAAACCTTCCCCCTCACAGCAAAGGGCACAAGATATGCCAGATAATATCTTTCCGCCACTAAACAAAGCTCAGATACCTTCACGGCTACTAGGACGCTTTGCGAGAAGACGTAAGACTCCACTGGTGAGCGCACCAGAGAATCCTTACCATGTTACTCATGTTGGATATGACGACTCGACAGAGCAGTTTACTGTAGGTTAGAACCTTTTGCTTTACAATATATGTGCTATCGGTATCTATATTGAACCGGCTAACGATATTCAGGGTCTACCTAAAGAGTGGCAGAGGTTAATTGATGAAACCCCGTTGCTAACGCAACCTCGGGAGTCACAGATGGTTGACATACTGCAATTTCATAAGGAAAGCACAGAGAGGAGCCCCCCTAGACCCCAATAACTGAGATCCTCTGTATTCTGTAAATATCATGAGGTATCCTTTGTAAGACATGTCATTTTTATTGCCAATGCGCAATTATTATTAACAAGTAATCTCAATAACTCTTACCCACAGATATAATGCTTAACAACATCATGGTCCACAGCTCCACAGCCAATCTTTTTTCCATAATCTTTGCCCGAACACTTTCCGTAAAGAGACCCGTCCCCTCGATAAATGGCAAAGTCATCCGTGCCACAGTACGCAGCGTGATCTAAATCCATATCAGCAATTATGTCTAGGCATGCAAATTTAAAACTAACACTCAGTATTATCGCCAGGCAGTCTAAACTTCATAGAGCACAGGCTCACAGTCGAATATCCCATCTCTACTGCGCTCTTCACACTGCAGGCCGATTGGCCTTCCCACCACGCAATGTGGTGCTTCTCGCGATCGTAAAGCTTTTCCTGTTGACCGAGGCTGATGGCTGCGTGAGCTTGCGAGCATAGTGCTGCTATTGAAAGTTGTCCGAAACGCATTCTAGGCACCTAGTAGAGAACGAAGTGAAGTATAGACAAATTCGATTTGAAGTGTTTGGTCTGCCAAGTTTTATTTTCGTGGCATAATTATTGCCTCTTTATACATAGCCTCGTTTCGTATGTCCAGTACCTCTCAGGCTATAAGTTACATAAGAAGCGTTTTACTACCGACAGCGACGATGTTAGCAGCCATTAGTAATCTATGCCGAGCATGTTGAATGTCAGCATATAGTACGGCTTACTGAGGAAACCGAGAGATTAGTAGGCTCCATTTACAGAGGATGTATGTCTTGTAAGCCGCGCATATTTTTCCACCAATAGGCGATAGTAGTTTTCGGTATCGGGCTCGCTGACTGATTTGCCTAAGTCGACCTTGGTAGCTTGAGTTCTGTATAGCAAAACTACCTTTACACATACAAATCAAATATCTATAAATATTCAATAAAGTGATCAGAGAACAGAGAGAATATCGACCAAACAGCCAACACAGACTTCTCTGGTATCGTCTTTACCATAATCAACATGCGTGCCAACCTCTTCTTACTCTCAACCCTCATTTCCCAAGCTTTCGCGGCGAAGATCAGCGTCGGCCAACAGCAATCCGGAGGCAAGAACTACCATATTGTCTGGTGGGAGGGCGAGACACCTTGTGATGGACTAGGCCACATCCTAGGTAGCGTCGACCAAAGTCTATGCTCTTTCAACTTCCAACTTCAGAACCAGGGCTCAATCTGTAAGAATTGCAAGCTCAGACCTTTTGCCGAACTATGGACTAACTATGCTTGTTGACCACTTTGCTTATTGTGGTACCGAAGACCTGGCTGTCTATAGACTTGATGGGTCTTTATACGGGAAATGCTCGTCGAAAGACTATAACAAGAAACTTACATGCCAGGACACTCATGATGTTATTAAGCATTATGTCTGTGGCTAGAGTAAAGGTGCTGGGGAGTGGGGAGGGAAGATATGCAATTATGGAACAAATCCCATAATACGATTAAGTTTATATTATATTAAATGATAAACTATATGTAGACTAAAGAGAGTATGGACAATGTCATTCTTAAAGAGGCAATCTAAATATATAATAGCTACGAAGTCTAACTCTTGGTTATAAAGCTGCAACTATGTCTTCTGGTCTGCTGCTATGTAGGTCCCTATTGCCCTGGCCAAACAAACGAGTAGAAAGTAAGACCATAATCGTTACTCTGGAAAAGATAGTACGTAGCGCCAGCCTCATAGGTGGTCCACCGCTCCGGCTTCGTTTTCACTTCTCTACCTTGATAGTCAAAACAAACGAGGTCTCTTTTCCAATACAACTCCACCTCGACCGCCCCTGGGGAAGTTCCAGAGCTGGACGCAGCTTGCTGGTAAGTGGCATGTGCCCCCATCGAGCTCGACTGCCCAAAACTAGACTGACCTCCAGTCGTGGCAGAATTGTCGTCATACCCTTTTTCCTTGATGATCAAGTTACCGCTGGCGTCTTTGCCGATGAGCGGGTAGGGACTGTAGTCGGTGTGTCTCCCCACACGCCCATGAACATCGCATTGGTAACAGACAACCCAGCTGTAACAGTTGGGGTCTTGGAGCTCTGGGATATAGTGAGCCGTAGAGCCGCAGACCTTAATCCTCTTCTGGCAACCTCTGGCACCGCACTCCTCATAAGTGTGGGTGCCATTTACATGATTGCAAACCTTGCAGATTCCCGATAAACTCGACGTCTCCATTCTTCTGAGCTAGAAGGTATTGAAAAAGGTATGCTTCTTAGACTAAAGTAAGCCCTGGGAGTCCCGCTGCAGCATAGAGGCCGGGAACTTACCTTTAAAAGTAAAGAAAAGCGAACGAGATTCAAAGCTTTGGATGATAATCCATTGTCTAATGTTAACCACATGGAGCTCTAATTATAACCCTTTTATAGTTAAGATCAGTTTCATGCCTAGTGACTCCATTTATCCTTACTGGCGTTCTTCTGTTCGGCAATTGCCTATTTAAGAGCAAAGTCGGGCCAATATCCAACTCTTCGTGTCATACGCGTCACCTTGGCGGCAAAAGTCCATCTTTGATTAGAGCTAGATAGGCCATATCGCTAAACCGACCGTGAAGTGTAAAAAGTCCCAGGCAGCAAGAACCAATACCTAGCCTAATCCTAACTACTGGTTGTTGGTTGTTGGGTTGTATTCCTTTGACAATGCATATAGTCATTTAGCCGCATATACGACGTTTAATTGCATATGACTACATGCGTTCCACTTTCTTTTCCAAGAGACAAAGTAACCTACTCGCCTTGCATTTCATCCATCCACCTTCACATCGCTAAGGATCAGGTTTGGTTACCTTGAATAATGGCCCCTGATCCTCTGCGACTCGATGACTTCCTGTTTCGCATTTTCTATGAAAAAGGCTACAATACCTGGTCAGATTTACTAAAGCAGGCGACTGAGGATCCCGACATTCCTTCAGATGATCCACGGGTCGAGCATCTCTTCCCTCATCACCCTTACTTTCCTGTCGGTGTTGAGCTAGATAGTACTGGGTTGCTAACAGCCACATCAACGTGGGTCCCTGGGAGAGGATCCTGCGATTTGCCGCCCTTCGATCAGCCTTTTCAAATTTCGCCCCGTGTTGCTACGCCGACCAGATTGCTTACCTCGACCAAGTTGCCTCTCCCAGCATCTACCTGGTTCAAGCAAAGTGACAATCATCTCGCAGTCCTCGTTCTCGCATGGGCGTATGTTTTATCCGCGCGATGGTCCGAGATCTTCTCTCAAGCATTGCCACTGGAGTACACTGACAGCCAGGCTGAGTGGTTAGACGCGCCACCCTGCGACAATACAGAAGCAGTGGTAGATGTTGGAAACGTCAGCCACGACGCTGCACGGTGGTGGGCAGCTGTGCTTTCGCCTGGCCAAGGCTGGAAGGCTTCTATGGTGTGTGGACGCTATAAATTCATGTCTCCTTGGTCATCGACACTGGAATCACTTCCTACCATCCGATTATTCAGCGCCTCGAGGAGTGGAACGCCAAGTCACCAACGCTGCCCCCATTTTGAGACGGCAGTTCAATATATTTCGGATTACTGTGCACTCCATTCCCTTCATGATCAAAACCGTGTTGCTATTGCGACTGCCCTCATGCTCCCGTTAGCCAACCATGACAGGATAAGTGTCATACTTCCGGTACCGCGAATGCGTATTGCACCTTCGCCAATCAGTTCAAGCCCGGAATCGACACACGAACCAATCTATGGGCGGGATATCCGGCAGTTCGATAGACTACTCACCCTTTCCTGCAACCCTCTTGGAGTAAAGTCCATCCTTGGCAGTATATTCTACGAGTCTAGCATTCTATGCAATACCTGTGGGCCATGGTTGCAAGGCGCTGCCACTTTCCTCCAGTCAGGGTTGATACCAGACCTAGATGTTCTGAGTCGGATGTTTTCTCTTCGAAGCCCCCATCTGAGCTTTCTGTGGCTTGGTGCCATCATTGCTGGCTTGCACAAAGGTTTTTTGAGTGGCCCAGGAGGACTTCTCGGACTCAACAGGATCGATATTCATGAAGCTGCTTGGACTGGTACCCTTATATCCTTCATTCAGGATCATGTTCCTCGACAACCAGAAGATACTACTTCAATCTCACGCAGGAATGAGTTCACCCTGGCTTTCCTTACCCAGGGGGTAGCCAGATATAGATACCCACCAATCTTTCCATATGCGCCCCTTGGCTCAACGGCTGTTGGAGAGCTAGACCTCGATATTCGTCTTCACATGGCATGCCCCGGTGGACATGCACTGAAGTTCTCCAAGATCACCTGGCCCTGTGCGGGAGGAAAGAAGGAAGTCTACGAAGCAGCCACCTTGACCACAATTACTCGCCCTTCATCAAAGCCAAGTCAAGCTGTAGCTCCTAGGCTGGCGGACTATAGCGGATTGGACCCAGACAGAGATATTTCAGAGCGAGTTACGCGAAACATATTCACTTGGATGCGAGAGATGGATGGCTTTCCAGTCAGCGAACGGAAGATATATAAGCATGAATGGCTGGATGATGGGGACTCTGGTGATCACGACAGAAACTGTGCTGAAGGAGACGGTGGTTCTACAATGGGTTGTGACTTGAATGTAACGGTTGGCGGCTGGATCTCTGGTGTTATGACCGCTCGCTGCAACTCTCTGTAGGATCTCATTTACCATATTGGCGTAAGCTTGTGGACAACAGATACTGGCATTAATTTAACAAGATACTAAGATAGACCAAGCGATCATTTGTCTATAAACAGGAACTCAGCAATAAAGTTATATATCTAGATTAATGTTAAAGTAGATATATTTATTATATCAATAGAAATAGAATATATTAATTTGGTACCTGTTCTTTAACGAGCTTTAGAATATCTAATAACCTTTAGAAGATATAACCTTAGCTAAATATACTATAATATTGCCTGTCGGGAATCTTTGCGCTATTAATGAGACCAATGCCTACGTTCTTATAAGCTTAGAGAGCCTGCATACAAACGTGTGACCAACTCCTTAATGCAACTCACGTAGCCTCCTGCCGAGCAGCTATGCAGCGCAGTTTCTCCTTCGTAATCCCTATAGTTAGGGTCGGTATTGTGTTCCAGAAGAACTCTTACTGCCAGAGCATGGCCATTCATGGCGGCTCTGCAAAGAGGTGCATAGCCGTGCTCAGGCGCTATGTTGGGGTCGGCGTTGAATCTCAGAAGCCTCTTCACACCCTGAACATGTCCCTTTCCGCCAGCCTTCGAGAGAGGTGTGTTGCGGTGTTTACCGCATGGTACGTTAGGGTCAGCTCCATGTTTGAGTAATAGGCTAAAGAGGCTGTCACTACCCTCTTCCTCTAGATCAAGAAAGGGTGTTATGAGAAGGGCGGTTCTCCCACATTCTTTGCTTTAGTCATCCCAAGGTAATCTTCAATTCGGATTCACATTATTCTTCGCCTTTTCAAGCAACTCGGGTGTAACAGCAACTGCTTTGTTGCCATTTAGGCATACTCGCAAGAAAGGAGTGACGCCTGCTTTGTGTGGCTCATAAACGATGAAATCTTTACTAGAGTCCAGCAGCGTTCTTACGATATCTAAGTTATTTTTGATCTCATCGTTTTCGCAAAGGGAAGTAAGCCATTTCCATTCTTCAGATTTGGATCCGCTCCAGCATCAAGAAGAGTCTTTATCACATCCACGTGAGCGCTTTCGATCGCAATGTGCAACGCAATGTCGCCAGAACTCGGGTCTATCCAGTTGAGAAGTATTTTGTCTGCTAATATCGCAAGCTTTACGATGTCCATCCAACTATGGTGTACAGTCAGATGAAATAGAGCCGCGGTGATGGTCGCACGATTGTGGTCTAAAAGAAGTTTCATAAGGCTTTGATGGCCACTTGTTGCGACAATAATCACTGCCGTTTGACCGAGCAGCACGTAGTCTCAGTTCGCCATCTTGTTTAAGGTTTGTGAAGGAGGAGGAGGAGACGCACGCTGACTTTGGGCTAGAATTGCCTCAATACACGTGACTATCTTTGCTACGAAAGACAACCAACAACCAACACATGGCAAAAGTTTAGTGGTTTAATTAATCCTTGCCAAAACGCACAGTCAGGCGGATGATTCATCCTACAAGCATTGCTGCCCTACATTTCCACGCTCATTCGCCGCTCAGCGGATCCCCCATCAGTCAAGTGGACAGGCGCGAGCACCCATCTCACACAACCTCCCTCATGAAGCGCCTCGTAGTAAGTCCCTCCCCAAAGATCATCTCTCTTTGCACCCCGACATTCAAATCTCTCCAAGGCAGTCTTGCAGCTATCCTCCAGTAAAAGGTCACTCTTGGCCTTGCACCTCTCATCCGTGAAGTTCCAGAGCGGAGGGGTAGCCCAGCAGACCGAGATGTCTACACCGTGCGTGCCGTCTGTTAGAAATGCCTAGAAATCCTGAGAAATGATGTTGAGGTTCATTCAATTAAATGAGTTTATTTCATTCTAGAATAGAATTCGGTGTTGTTGCAGTTGAACGTACCGAGCAGAAGAGTACGAGATGTTGAGATACTCCAGGCGCATGCTAAGTAGCCCTCTTCTCAAGCATGGCTTCTACTCTGAGCCTTGAACCACGCCCTATAGCATCCTCCACAACTCGAACACGCTCGAAAGCCACATGAACTGACTCCAATCCAATAGCACCCAGAGACTTCAAGTCATTCTGAAATGCATCTACGGCCATCGGATAAGAACGTCCATCGACTCCCCAAACAAGCCTCTTCTCAGTCGTTTTGTACTTTTGTTCTAGTGCCTGGCTCTGCCACTTGTGACTCCAAACACTTGCGATAGCACTTTCTCCATTCCAGTCTGTTTGGCCATCTATCCATCCAAACATTGGTGGTTTCTTGTAACAGAGTGGGTTGGGAATTCCGGTCGCTGTCGTGTGAACAAAGTTTCTTGATTTTCCAGATGGCCGTTTGAGTCTCGTGAGTGATAGACGCCGACCAGTATACAGTGAAAATCTCGACGTTAGAAGTGTATCCAATAGCGAATATGTTGCCGGTAAATATAATGATCTTGGTCTCCGGCTGCACGTTGTTGGTTGTCAGATTGGCCATTAACTGCTGATGCTCGGGGGACAATTTGAACTTCTCCCATTCCTTCTCTGTCTGCCAACCAACGGCGAGAAAATACTGTTGATCGAACTCAATGATGGGACCGAAATAAGTTTGGCGGATCGAATCTGGGCCCCATGGGTTAAGTGGTGTGAAGATTGACTGCTCAGGTTTAGAATCATAATGAAACTTTGTCCATGTCGTGATGCCGTTTTTTTGAGCCCACTCAGAGGCGCTTTGAACACGAAAAGGCTCTTGTGTTGTGGCCATGTTTTTTTCTTGAAGGGATAAACTTAGGGAAGATGAATTGTGTATTTATCCAAGGATATAAATGGGGGTAAGTTGGCTTTATTTTTTATGCTCGTTTTGATCACTCTAGGTGTCACAAGTCAGGGTGGAGACCAACAAGGTTCAAGACCCCTGCAATGTGATTAACAGCGCTAAGTGCGGCCAAGCCCGTGGGCTGATGATGCCTGTAGGTCCACAAAGTACAGACTGCTATAAACTAACAAGACATGTATCTGTATTGATGTTGAAGTAAGCGTGTTTATCAGATAGGTAGGCAGAGATAAAGCCTGTTGATTGAGCACCTAGACTTTGAAGAGCTCTGAAATGTCTGACAACCTAAACAAGACATAATTCAAGCCAAACATGCCATGATACACCGAGTTCTAAATGCCAACTTCACATCCGAATCGAATCCTTGGCACGGATCATGGCCGAGCTTCTTCGCAGGTGCCCTTATTTGGGTCGGCTCTACAACCCCATCAGTCAAGTCTCAATCCAGGACCACGTAAGACTCACCTAAAAGTCCAAACCCATGCATCCATGGCCCCTCCACGAGAGCAACGATTGATGACATTATGGAACCCCTTAACGCAGAGATCGGGATCAAGACCCCAGGCAGTAAGGAACTCGTTGTTTCCGACCGAGAACTCAATTCTTTGCGTGGGAGACTGCTGAATGCACTTCTTGACAATTTTGCCACCCTGAATCCAACGGCGGTCGAAAACAGCGCCGTCGCCTATGCAAACGTCGAGGGCATGCTGACGTGCAACCTCGCGGTCTTCCCATTTGGCGCCGCTACGGAAGCACCCTGCTGAGACGGGGTTGATATATAGACCGATCAAGGCCACGAGGAGATTCAAGGACTTCATTCTGATAGACTTTGTTGGGTTACTTTGTTCGAAATGAAGAGCGGAGAGTATAAATATATAGGTAAAGAGTACTCATTACCCCTCACTGGGCTGGACGAGATGACTGTGAGGAAAAAGTCAAGACAGGCTGATGGCGTTGGGCGGAAAAGCTTATTAGAGATTCGGCCGTAATCAAGAATAGCTTTTCAATCTATAGATGACGGCTAGGGGAGGAAAGAAATCTCAGCACCTTGACCCTAAGGGATGAAAATACTAGGTAAATTTAGCCTAAGCTTAGGGTGCCCTTTGCTAAGTTTATTTTAACACCTTATATTAAGGGTTGGTGTTTTCTTGCCTCTTGAGGGATGGCTGCCTATAAGGTTAAGCTTTAGGCTGCGAACACAGATAATGAATGACAACACGATGTTTTTTGTCCCGATATAAGCTTTAACCCAGAAGCTTTCACAATGAAAATAGCGAGGTATCGTTTTTACCAACACCCGAAGAAGATCGCCATAGCCTAGGTATCATGATTCACGTGTTGGCCCTCGTCTATCCAACTCCTTAACCCGTCAGTGTTCACAATCTCGCTCCTGTCGAGGTACGACAGCACTTTTGTGAACTCCTGGATGTACTCCGAAACCCGGCGGGAGAGTTGTCTATCCATCTCAAATGGGCAGTTCAGCAGGGAACTCGCAATGCTGCGGACTTTGTAGATCTATCACAAGGCCTTAGTACGTGGTGACGAGAAGATGAGGCGCGACTTACGAGATATAGACCGTTGGGCTCTAGGTAAGCATGGGGAATACTGTGGAGGATGTGCAGAAGTTGGCGGGCTACATCTTCGCGATCCCTCCAATTTTGCTTTAGCTGCGTCGTGACGTAGGAGTCGTCTCCTTCTCGGTCCTTCATCTCTTGCAAAGCAACATCCATCTTATCAAGCAGAAAGTTCTGCAGCCACAAGTGGCTGACGTGTAGGTTGGCTCTGGTACTTTCATTCTGCAAATGCTCAATATTTGCGTCACCAAAAGCACCTTGACGCCTATCACTGCTGTCAAAAGGTTGGTAGTTATCACCCGGTCCCCACTGGCGCATATGCGTCGGCAAGCCATCAAGTATATACCGTAATTGATCAAGAAGATCTCTCAACTTTGACAGACGCTCTTCTGGGGATCTGCCAAAGCCGCAATTGCAACCATCATTGACCATGGACTCTCGCATACCCAGGAGAAATGCGCGAGATGCCATGATGAAGACCGTTGTGGAGTGAAACGGCGCGTCGTCTGCTGATTCGGTGTTGTTTGGTAGCCCAACCGATGGTGTCGATGGAAGCTGGCCCACAATTCCTGTCTCGGTTATGTTCTCGTCGATGATGTTGAGAGGCTCCAATGCAGCAAAATTGACATCTCGGATGGTATAGTTGTCGAGATATGTCAAGTAATTGCATCTACCAGGCTGTATCTTGGAGTGTCTGCCTTTTTGTCAGTCAAGATCAGTATTCGACGGTGGTGCGCTTACGCAAAGGTGTAGAGCTGCAGCCAGAACGACTTCTTCCGTAATTGGGTTTCAATCGGATTCAAGCCCTCGTACTCAGACACAATATGCATACCTAATAGTCTTGCAAGCTGCATCGACTCTGCCTCAAACATCCGACTCTGGTTGATCTGTCCAACTTGAAATGCTCCGATCGAGAGACAATATGCAGTAGCCCACTTCCGATGGCTGATATGATCCCAGTAGTCCGCGGGCCGAAGACGAATGCACATCTGAGAGCAGTGACTGATCGTAGCTGTGCGAGTACCGAAGTGAGCTGCCAGAGCATGATAACTGTCAAACTTCGATGGCAGCAAGCCGACAGTCAACGAAGCTATTGAGACGAAGAGCAGTAGAGTGTCAAGGTCGGTGACATCCTTATTGGTAGCCAAGTCGGCGCGGAACGTGGGAAGGTGAACAACAGGGACAAGCGGGTATATATGGTCGATGTAGTCAGTCATTATGGTCATGAACAAGCTCCTGGGGCATATTTCATCCGTTTGGAACGGATGCTCGAATAACTCGACATTCTGAGGCGGGTTGAAGTGCGCGACATGGTTGTGAATAGGTGGACGACTTGGTGACGGCGCGTTTGGCGACGATCCAAATGTCAGCGTCAGATCAGAATTACCAAGAGATGTCGGAACTTCTGTATGGAGTGTCTCTTCTTCCTCGTAGTGGGTTGGACTCTCGACATGTAACTCTGGAGAGATGACAGCAGGTGGCTGAGTCCTGATAGTTGTTAGCCAGGTCTTCATGTGACGCGACGTACCAGCATACCTTCTTCTCTTCGGTCCTCGAGGCCTCGTCGGTATGTCAAAACTACATTGAATATGCAACCTCGAGCATCCAACGCAATGCGCCGCTGTTCCTCCCCCATCCCTCGGAAACACGCACTTCCTCCGCCGAGCACGACACGCATCGCATGCCCTGGTACTCAATTGTCTCGTCTTTTCTCCGCGAGCTGTGATCGACTCATCGGCTTCATTGTCGGTTGATAGCAGTGAAGTGCTGGGGTCTGCCATGGCAGGTAACCAGTCAGTCGGGTCAGTTTCTGGGGTTGATGAGGCGGAGAAATACAGACTGCGGAGTTAATCAAGACCCCCTGGAATGGTCAGTGAGCGTCATGTGCAACTTGGATTTTTTTGTTAGTTCGTTTTTGTCGGAGCCGCAATTGTACGCTTAAAGCGGTGGAGAATTTCCGAGGATTCGGTCCAAGGGACGATGTTCTCCGATCAGATTAATCGACGTGTAAATTCAAGCTATCCAAGTCTGGAATATTGAGAAGCCATGAACCTTTAATTTGGTGCAATTACTCTGGGGTTATAACTCACTCGATTGTCTTGTTCCCACTAACTGAGTGAGTGGATGAACTAACTACCTACGAAGGAGTGTTGTCATATGACACAGCCCTAACACAGATTCAAAACAAAATTTAGGCTCGCGGCAGAAAGATTTAAATATAAATGAATTTCTAGGTTATTACTTCCTGCATTAGAACATCAGTCACTGAAAGGCGGCAGAATTAAAAAATAGCAGTTTATATTATGTAGGGTAGTTGACTTTTGTTATGTCCGAAGTCCCCGCCACGTCAACGCGTTCTGCACCGTAAACGTCTCCTCCAGAAACTTACATCTACTACTCATACCCACTAACACTGTATACTCCCCTGCGTCACTGCACCAATAATCCTCCCTCTCGTTCCAATAACTCGTCGCGCGTAGCACATCCAGCTCAATCTCAGCCCTGCCAACTGCTCCTACGTCTAGATTGATCTTGGCAAAGCCCTTGAGCTCTTTGCTAGACCTCGTGGTCGTGTCAAGAGCAGAAGCAGTAAGAGGTGTTGGGTGAGGCGGTTTCACGTAGACTTGCACGACCGCGGCGCCGGAACACATGCCAGTGTTGCTCACGCTCACACTCACTGTCAACTTGTCTTCGGACTCCCCATTCCTTTCGACGCGGAGATCAGAGAGCTCAAAAGTAGTGTAAGACAAACCATGCCCAAATGGGAACAAGGGTTCAATGTCAAGCGTGTCGTACCAACGATAGCCGACATGCACGTCTTCGCTGTACAGCACGCGACCGCCCTCTGATCGGAAGCTCAAAGCACT
This sequence comes from Fusarium tjaetaba, assembly GCF_013396195.1. Classification (NCBI taxonomy): domain Eukaryota; kingdom Fungi; phylum Ascomycota; class Sordariomycetes; order Hypocreales; family Nectriaceae; genus Fusarium; species Fusarium tjaetaba. Next base: position 179,305 of record NW_023501334.1, on the reverse strand, counting down.
AGGGTTATCTGCCACGCGTCGGGGCATCGTGATTGGCAGTTTGCCCGACTGGAACTGTTAGCAAAATAATATGACGAGACTGGGATTGACTTACCGGGTTCACAGCACCGAATAACACATCAGCGATTCCATTACCAGCCTCATTACCACCAAACCACGCTTGCGCAATGGTACTAGCCTCATCAACCCACGGCATCGAAACAGGCGTACCACTCTGTATTAGCACTACTGTATTAGGATTTGCTTGCAAGACAGCAGAGATCAAATCATCGCTGCCAGGAGGAAGAGACATGTTTGCGCGATCTTGACCTTCACTCTCCCACTCTCCACTTGTCCCAACGCAGAGAACGACTTGATCAACGCTCTTGGCCAACTCAACAGCGTCTTGGAGTGCCTGTCGTGGCTCAAGTCTGGGACAGCCTCCGAGACGCATACCGCCTTGGCCGAAGTCGACTACTCCAGAGACTTTCAGATCGGAGGTCTTGTCGCAGCCCCAGCGCACGACGACGTTGTAACTCTTACCGCCCTTAAGAAGCTTGCTTCCTGTTTTCTCGATGGTGCCGCAGCCGAGGAACGAACTACCTGGCTTTTGGTCGGTGACATTTGAGACGACTAGCTCGCCATCGATGAAGAGCTCACCAGTACCGTGGACGCACAGACCAAAGTCCCATTCTCCGGACTTTTCTGGGGACAAGACACCCTCCATCTCAGCGTACCAAATCTGCTCAAGTGCGGGGTGTTCGTAATCCACAAACCAGATATTTGAGTCATCAAGGATTCTTGTCTCGAGGACCTTGCGTGTATCTGGTCCGGAACTGGGAGGGGGATCGTTGTAAATGCGAAGAGTGAATCCTTGATGTTGTTGGTCGACCGTCTTCAACAACTCGCCTATTTGAGGCAGTGATCGATGACCATAAAGACCCTTGGTGAAAGAAACGTCTTTCGCAATACCCTTGATGCCCTCCAATGGAGAAACAGTATGGTACGCTCGAAGACTTGCACTTCCACCTCCACAATAAGTGCTGATATCCGCATTAGGCCCAATGGCTGCTACTTTTTTCGTGGGATCTAGCGGGAGAACTCCCTTGTCATTCTTGAGCAACACCACCGACTCAGCAGCAGCTTCTCGCAAAAGACGGGTATTTTCTTCGCTCTGAAGCTGAGTCTCTGGCGCATTTGGAGGTATGCTTGTGTTTTCGATAGAATGCTTGACCAGCTTCAAGATGTTTCTCACACGCTCATCTAGCGTTGACCTCTTGATCTTGTTCGACGTAACGGCGTGCACCAGAGTCTCACCGCGCCATCTCGTTGGACCTGGCATTTCGAGGTCTTGCCCCGCGTTGATCGCCTCAGTGGTACTGTACGTGCCGAACCAGTCGCTCACAACCAGCCCGTCCCAATTCCACTCATCACGCAAGATATCCTGCAACAAGTGATGATTATCAGGCGCATGAGTCCCGTTGACCTTATTATACGCCGTCATAAACACCCTCGGACTCGCCATCTCAACAGCAATCATAAACGGCATAAGATACACCTCCCTCAACGCCCTTTCCGTAACCTGTACATCAACAGCCATCCTCGCACTCTCCATATCATTACAAGCAAAATGCTTCATCGTAGCAGAAACACCATTCTTCTGCACACCACGTACATAATGCCCTGCCAGAATACCCGAGAGGATAGGATCTTCGGAAAACGACTCAAAGCCTCTTCCGCCCAACGGTCCTCTCTGGATATTGACCGTGGGACCGAGAAGGACATGTGCACCTTTGGCGTGAGCTTCGTCGGAGAGTAATTGCCCAAGACGGTGGATTAAATCAGTGTTCCATGTTGCGCCGAGGGCGGTGCCGCAGGGGAGGCAGGATGATGGGGTGCTGTCGAAGAAGTGAGTTCCTCGTACGCCGTTAGGGCCGTCTGAGAGGCGGATTGGGGGTATTGAGAGGCGTTCAATTGATGCTGTGTGCCACCAACCGACTCCTGTTTGAATCAGTCAGTAAACTGCAATGGATAGTAAGGCGCTTCGGTCTCACTTACCTGCTGTGAGCTGGACCTTTTCTTCAAGGGTCAGTTGCTGTATGAGGGCCTCGACATCCATTCTGGGATACCTCATCTCAATTGCTCGTGGTTGACAGTGATGATGTGATGGATGATTGACAAGGCAAGGACTCTAGCTTGTACGGAAATGCGATTTACTAACCAAAAATGACCGTGAGCTATATAGTTCATGAGCATGATCGCGATCTAGCATTCTCATCCTCATGCTCCATCATGAGACCTAATTCTCCGCCAAACTCACAGCTAATCCACATTTTCTCCAAAAAACAGCACTGATGATCACGCAAGATATCCACCTCCGGATTGATGTCTTGCATGATGCGTCAAATATTTCTCCTCAAACCTCCCCGAAATCATCTGCCGCGTGCCCTCGCGGGGGCAAGAAAACAGCGAACCTTAATATAGGGTGCCAAAATAAACTCCTCAAAAGTTATCCTAAGCTTATACTATGTTACCTAAGTCTTATTTATGATCGAGGTTCCGTGTTTTCTCTCCTCCCCTAGCGTGTTTTACAAGGGGCGGAGAAATACATCCCCACCAAACCATTTCAACATACCTAAGCTAAATCTCAATTCTCCGCCTCACAGCAAGCTTCTCCAAATTTGTTACGTGAAATCCCCACTAGCAAATCTCCGCAATGTGACATCGCCCTCGTAATTTTCTAGTGGTATGGGGAGACGCGAAAACGTCTGATTCCCCATGGGCAGCATTTACTCTGGGGTTTTGACAGAGCTTAGTGTGCCATGTGACATTTTAATGGCGTGGAGTATTTTGGTGGATTTTTTTCGTTCGTCAAAGACGCGTATAGGAGGAGTATATAGACTTGCATACGTCCCCAGCATATGGTGAATGATCGACACAGGCTTTTGACAACAGTCTTCAACTATCTCTGGGATTTGATCCTCGATATTTCTTTTTCTTTATACTTCACGTTAATCAAAGTGTCTTCGAATACCTGCAGCCACGATGGGTAACGCCGCTGAGGTTGGCCATGGGCCGTCCCATCAACCATGGTACAAGACAAGCCACTTGATCAAGCTCAACTCCATCATCCTCTCCCTCGTCCTCTTCTGTAAGTCTTCATCCTCAACACCCAACTCTCTCACTAACCCCTCCCCAGCCTCAGCAAACGGCTACGACGGCGGACTCATGGGCTCTATCCTCGCCCTCAACACCTGGAACACATTCATGCACCACCCAACGGGCGCATATCTCGGCTGGATGACAGCAATCTACTGGCTCGGCAACGGCCTCAGCACCCCCCTCGCAGCATGGTGCTCCAACCGCTACGGCCGCAAACCCGGTCTCTACGCAGGCTACTTCTTCCTCATAATCGGCGTGGGCATGCAAGCCGGCGCACCCAACGAAAAAGCCTTCACCTACGCACGACTCTTCATCGGTTTCGCTGCTGGTTTCTTGGGAAACTCTGCGCCTGTTCTTATCAATGAGATTGCGTATCCTTCGCATAGAGCTATTGCGAGTGCGTTGTTCATGTGTGGGTGGTATGTTGGCGGCACGATCTGTGGATGGGTTACTTTTGCGTGCCGTGTTATTCCTAATGATTGGTCCTGGCGCATTCCTGTCCTGCTGCAGATTTTCTTGCCACTTTGTGCGCTGCCCGGCTTCCTTATGGCGCCGGAGAGTCCGAGATGGTATGTTAGTGTTGGACGATTGGAGGAGGCGACGGAGGTTATTGCGAGGTATCATGCTGGCGGGAACAGGGATGATCCGATTGTGAGCACGCAGATGATGGAGATTGAGGCTGCGATCACCGCGGAAAAGGATGCAGCGAATGGTGCGTCTTATCTTGACATGTTCAAGACCAAGGGAAACCGACATCGACTTTTTATCTCGGTCACGCTTGGTTTTGTGGCTCAGTGGGCGGGCAATGGAGTTGTTTCGTACTATCTGCCTCTTGTCTTGACCTCGGTCGGTCTCAAGACTACAACGGAGCAGACTCTTATCTCTGCATGTCTCAATGTCTGGAATCTTCTGTGGGCTACTGCTGCAGCAGTCAGTGTTGATCGCCTTGGTCGACGATTCCTTTTCTTGACTTCAGCAACTGTCATGTTCTTGTCATTCGTTGTCGTCACTGCACTCAGCGCATCGTTCGCCAAATCTGGTGCTTCATCAGTGGGATTGGCTGTTGTGCCATTCCTATTCATCTTCTTTGCAGGATATGACGTCGGATTGTAAGTTTCACTCATGTCTCGACGTGGTCACAGCTAACATATTTTTAGAACACCGTTCCTTGTCGCTTATCCTTGCGAGATCTGGCAATTCTCTCTCCGATCTCGGGGTCTTACGGTTGCTTGGTGCACAACCGTCGCGTCAATCTTCTTCAACAGCTTCGTCAACGCCATTGCTCTCGACGCGATTCAATGGCGGTACTACATTGTATTCGCCGTGATTCTGTTCATTTTCATCTTCGTCGTCTACTTTACATACCCCGAAACACGTGGACATACCCTGGAGCAAATGGCGGTTATCTTTGATGGCGAAGATGCAGTGCCGTCTCAGGCGGTTGCCCTGGAAAAGACTGATGTTGAGGAGAAGGAATAACGACTGGAATGTAGAGATAAGATAAGAGCAGTTAGTAATCAAAACAAGCATCGTCGATCGGTCGATCTAATGATATGATCGGCGATTGATTGGTCGAAAGTGAATCTGACGTTTAGGCTGCCGCTGCTATCAATGACGTCAGGGTGAAAGAATGTATCATGTGCCCCAGTCCCGTCTCGTCGTAAGCTTGATTTGAATGTTCTCAAAAGGGCCTCTCTCCTCTGCCTTTCCCCTCTTCTTCTGTATCAACATTCTCTCTCAACCAAACCACTTAACCAACATCAAAAAGTGATTGTCAAAATGTTCAACAACGCTGTCTTCGCTTTCCTCCAGCTCTGGCTTGCTACACTTGCCTTTGCAGCTCCCATCGCTGACGAGGTCACCGTCACTGGTGCTGAGCCCTGGCACTACGGAACTGGTGGTGGTATTATCGGTTTCATCGTTTTGGTTCTCGACATTCTTGTCTGGAGTACGTATTTCTACGTCCCCCGCTGTTTAAATAATGCTAACGAAGTGACAGTCGAGGTCCTCCAGTCGAACCGCCCCGTCTCCCACAAGATCCTCTGGTGTCTTGTTGTCTTCCTCTTCCCCATCGTCGGAATGATCGTCTACTACCTCTTCTCTAACCGCAAGTCTCACATGCGCAACTCTGACTACACCCCTGTTCCCTAAATGCATCGCGCATCAATTGACAACAGTCACGCGACACACTGCAACAACACGACAAATGAACAAATGGGGCTGGGGAATGACGTACGAACGAGGCAGTGGGAATACGGAAGTGGAAACGGGAAGCAAATACATCAGATAGCGTCTTGTTTTTATTGCAATGAATTGACGAAACATTTACTTGGGGGCTTCGAAGTACGCCTTGCGATTGTGACAATACGGCCGCGACCATGGCTGTGTCATTCAGCCCGGCCAACATCAACTAAATTGACTTTCTGCCTGTCTCAATTCCCTGCTTGACCGTGGAAACAATGCATTTTCTGCCTTGAATGACTAATTATCCCAGTTTATTACACTTGCTTGCACGACCAACTGCATATATGCACGTCTACGCGCGCGACAAGTGAAACACCAGCATGGCGAAGCATTTCAGCCGGCCGTTGAATGAGGCCCAACACAATGTACTTAGCTACGCCAGAATCCATGCAAACACCCAACAACAGTTACACACAAACAATCGCAATTTTATTTTACCACCCACGGCGCTTCTCAATACACAATGCCACCCAATAGACGTGAGATTCAGCGACAGCTGATGGAAAAATACAACATCATTTTTGATGGGCCAATTGACTCAATCGCCAATCCTCAGTGGCCGAGCAATTGCAACACCATCTTTGACCACATTCGGCGTCTGGGTAAAACCGATTACCCAGAATACCGTGAGAGCATAACAGCAGATTCCGCGCGGTTCCCATGGAGGCACCAGGTTCAGCGGCGCGTGAAACGAATTACAGAGAGCGCCAAACGCTGCTTGAAGAGCAGGAAGAATGAAAGCGGATGGCGTCTAGCGCTCGAGTCCGAAGTCATGGCCCGATTCTCTGTAGAGATCGCGTGGTAAGCTTCGTCGAGCTCTTCATTCTTGGCAAGTTTACTGATTATTGCACAAGTCGGAATTGCCGTGGCCGACTTTGGCGCTCTGAACAAGAAGCCGACCCAAGCACTCAAGCGGCTGAGGAGGGTGATGCCAATTCTCTCAGGGCTCGACAGAGGAAACGCAAGCCCTGCACATGTAATCCCAACGACTTGTCACGAGACATGTAAGCGTATTGCATAGCATTCATGACTTTGAACTAACATTCCTTTCTATAGACAAGAGCAGGGAATTAGCCCCTTGTTCGACGATAGAGCTGAAGAAGGGATAGTCTACTCCAGTGAATTGCGAGCGGAGCTCCCGAAGCGCGAGCATCGCCCTGATCGTGTTTATGGACTCCATGTTACCGAAAGACTTTCTCGGCTACTCAGCTACGCCGAGGATGTCAGGAGTAGTCCGTTTAGGCTTGACGGGGATCCTCTTGTGTTTCCCTTTCTCGTCATTGAGGCCAAATCCGAGAAGAGCACTGATAGTTTCACCAATAACCAGGTTCAGACTGCCTTCGCTATTCGAGAGCTCCTGTCCATACAGCACGAACTATCGCAGGCTACCAATGAAAGGAGAGAATGGGATGGAGGTCCACTTGTTTGGTTTCTATCCTATAGAGGCGAGGAGTGGAGAGTATCCGCCGCCTTCATCCATACAACCGCCGAAAAGATATTTTATGTAAGTGTTGCGAATATGGGTCACGATCATGGGCTAACCTGGCTTATAGAGAGTCGTTCTTCTTTGGAGTGGCTGTGTCGACTCGCTGGGTGGAGCACTTCAACTTCTCCTCATCATCGACTATATTGCTGACTGGGCGCGGGATATCTACCGTGAGGGCATTGTACACAGCCTGCAAAAGTTTGCACCCCATGATTCAGAAAGCTTGAGACGCGATGTTGACATCCCCTCAAAGGCTGGCAATGTTGCACGGTGGATTGCCAGTAACCTCAGCAACAGTGACAACGCAACGAGTCAGCCCATCGGAGACCCTCTGCGCAAATTCGACAGCGAAGCAGGAGTTTTTCGAGACGCTAGATTTGTCCGGTCCCATTGCATTGGTGTAGCTATCACACACCACAATGTAGAGCCGTTCCTGAGAACAGCCACGACGAACAGGGAGACAAGCGACCTGATATTCTCCCTTTTAGGGAATTTAATAGGACCCTGTCTCGTCAAGGGCCAGATGCTCAACGACTTGGAACTCCTGTGGACAGATACTGACCGCAGTCTGTCTGACATACTACACCCAGAAGATGTCTTCTACGTTGTTTTTGCTGCAACATTTCATCTCAGCCCGAGTTGGGAGCCAGTGAGAGAACTCACCTATCTAGCAGTCTCACAAAAGCTTGTTCAAGACTCCGTCCAATCCTCGCCAGACTCACTTCCAAGTATCGTACTCTTTGAAACAGCACCTATGATTGAGACATTGGAAGGATTCCGAGGTCTTCTGCATCTATCAGCCGAGGATAACTTGGCTGCCTGTCTCTACAACCTTTGTATTCAAGTTGACACAGAACCCAGCGCTCGAGATTCCGAAATTAACTTCGTCTGGAAGAAACTACCGACTTTTGCGACAAACGATAATCGAGCTGCAAAGAAGCCGAGAGTTCTTCGTGCTTGCTCCCGGCCTGGAGCAAGTAGATTCGTGCATAAACTCTACTCCAGGTACAGGATTGGAAGGAACGAACCAACCGTGTCATTCTTTCGTGTATCGTCGGCAATGGATCAGTTGGCTACTGCAGAAGATTTGCGAAAGCGACCTCAGCTTCTAGATGAGACGATCTGGCCATGGAGAAAGGATAAAGAATGGAAATCTGCGAGGGCATCAACCAGGGAGTTCTTGATTGCCAGGAAAGCTGCTGAGGTCACGTACTTTCAAGCAGAGCTGTGCATATTTATCCTCGATGTGTCACTGGCTGTGAAAGGCATCCCACGGACTCTGTTTTCATGCCCACCGGAGACTCACGTACTTATGTTCAAATACGGAGACGATCCCGACGCTACTGATCGGTGGAGATCAACGTTGTATTCATAAGCTGAGGGTAGAAAAAGTTGGAACTTTGCTGTTCATACCTCAGACAACGTAATGCGCCTTGGAGGTCATCTTGAAAGGTTTCGTAATGAGTTAAGGCAATATCGGGGGTTCGGGTTACGTACCAAGTGGAAAGAAATTACAACAGGTTGGGCCCAAGATCAGAATATTAACTCACTAGACTTGGCATCCACCCGGCCTTTCACACGACGTTCAGACCAAGCCTCACTGAGCAGCATGCTGCTCAGTATAGGAGACGATGAAAATGAGCGGCCGCTCCAAAGGCCTACAATATCCGATGACTTCATGGTTATTAAGGAGGAAGATGGTGTCACGCCGAGCACAGTGGGTCCCTCGGAGAGGACGATCAGACGGGCATACAGACCAGACGGAGCTGAGAGGATGCAGCATCAAGAAAACCTACCTGGCAGCGATACTGGTGATGACTCTCCCAGTATGTCAGAGCGACGAAGAGGGAAAAGGCCAATGAGGGCGGTGGATGAGTCTGACGAGGCTGAATCTTCAGCACATGCAGAACGACGAGCTCGCCAGGAGCGGGATGTTACCCAACGGTTTAATAGTGACTTTCTTTCCGATGAGGAGTTGGAAAAAGTGTTGGCAAATGGAACGCTTCCCTGAAGTGCCGAGTGGTGGTGCTGTGATATTTCTCTCGTATTTTGGATTTCCCGGTTATGATAATATAAATTACGTCTGTGTCAAAATAACTCATCCTAGACCTCGCTGAGATCGCCGGGTTTCCATATTCATCACAAGAACTGACTGATGAAGACTTTGAGTTTTCTCCGGAAAGGCCTTTCAGGAGGCGGCTATACCATTACTCTCTCAGGGAAGCTCTGGTAGGCGGCAAGAAGGAGACGAATCTGCTTCCACAGCAAGAGTTTATAGTAATCGAGGACGACGAAGAAACAGAAGTGGATTTGAGAAAGCCCCAGGCTACTAGTGTCAAGGCTGGTGAATCCGAGTCTGGATCTAACCATGGATAACTGCGGCCTATAAGGTTAAGCTTTAAAGATACCGCCAAAGCCGGCACTGAAGCCGAGAAGGAGGTGAAGCGTGACAGCAGTCTTAGTATGCCAGAAGACAGGGGAAAGAAAAGACCTATTGTTGCTCTTGAGCGAGGTGATGAGGTTGAAGCTTGAGCTCATCTTGCTCGAAAGACTAGACACCGAGATTTATTAGGTGAGATGACCTGTAGGCAGTCAGCTGTCGATACGGAATTGGAGAAAGCTCAGATAGACTTGGGTGTAGCATTTTGTTGATAGACTTGAGGAGGAAGTAACATGCAAGGGATTCGACATACGTTGACATATCTCCTCGCCTATGGCTAACTATTAATTGAATCGGTGGAATGACCATCAGTCTACGAATAAAACACCCTCCAGAGACACCGTCTCAATATGACTCAAGTCGGAAAAGAGGCTTTAAGTAATGGCCATTCTTATTGACATTTAATAGATCTTCGTTACAAATCTGCCCTTGCATCTTCTCCAGCCCATGCCCTTCTAATGACTTCGCGGATAAGATCTCGATCAATCTCCCTGGGATTAGCATAAGACTTACTGACAGCAATATCAGCTGCCTTATCAATGTCCTCCTCTTTAAACCCAATGGACTTCAAGCTCCGAGGAACACCCAGCTTGTTGAGCAGTGTGTTAAGACCGCGTAGAGCATCTCCCTGGCTGTCTGGAAGCACTCCAGCCAAAGCCTTCATGGCCTGTGGAACCTTGGGAGCGTTGTAAGCCAATGCGTGCGGGAGAACAATCGTATGTGTCTCGGCGTGGGGCAGGTTGAAAGAGCCACCAAGTGTATGGCAAAGCTTGTGATGCAGAGACATTCCAACGCTACCTAAGCAAGTTCCGCAGAGCCAAGCGCCATATTGGCAAGTCGATCGTGCCACGATGGAATCGGGATCGTTGAGTAGCTCGTATGATCCGTTTGCGAGAGACCTCACACCTTCGACGGCCATTAGACTAACGATAGGGTTCAAGTTGGGAGCGTAGAGCGCTTCGACGCCATGCGCGATAGCGTTGATGATGCTGGTGAGCGACATGGGAAGTGGAAGCGAGAGGGTCAAGTCGACGTCGTATATAACAGTTTTAGGCAAGATTTCCATCTGTGTCTTGGTCGTCTTAATGCCATCAACAGTTTCACCGAGAATTGGCGTCACCTCACTACCAGCGTACGTTGTCGGGATAGAAATATGGTAGATGCCCTTACGGAAGCTGATCGCCTTGCCGAGCCCGGTGGTACTTCCGCCCCCAATAGATACAAGAACGTCGGGGTTATTAGCCTGGCAAAACGCGAGGGCCTTCTCGGTGACATTCAAGGGAGTGTGCATGGTGGCTTCAGAGAAGATCCAACTGGCTTCCACGTGCGACTCGAGAATATCAGTGATTTGTTTGGCTTGGTTAATTTGATAGGGTGTCGATAGGACGAGGGCCCGACGGAAACCAAGTTGCTGAAGGCATTCCGGAAGTTGACGGATTGAACCCTGTCCAAAGATGATCTTGTGAGGCAAAGGGCTGTACACAAAGGGCTCCATTTTGATTGAGCTAGTTTGCTCTTGGGAATATAGTAAGATATCGTTATCGTTATAAATATTGTGTTCTTCTCCTGTAGAAGTACTAAGCTTTCTTTGCTTTGTCTTGGTTCCGGACTTCCGGACTTCCGGTCCCTGACCCGACCCGGCCTTCGGCGTTGGGATTTCACAGGTGCGCCTTGGTGGGGACGGCCGAATAAACCAAGTTTGACCCCGCTAATGAAGGAACTTCCGAGGTAGTCGGGTTACATGGCGGATATTTGCTTGGTCAAGACCTAGTCTTCCCCGCCTTTCATCCCGTATATGGAAGAACTGTCGTAACAATCGTTTCGCGATCTGTTAAGATTCGGGCTATGGGTACATTCCCCAACGGCAAGGAAATATAGGTCTATTGGATAAATACATCACTGTGATAGGTCCGAAGCAAATCTTGATGTGAGATGCGCTTGAATTAGCAATACAGCAATAGACTATTATTATCATTATACCTTATTAATATAATAAGGATTCTTATCTTTCTGGATTAAGTGAAAGACTACTTTACTCTATGTAAGAGCTTAATAAGACTTCAGTAAGTTAAAAAAAAAAAAAAAGCTAAAATACAGTCTTGCAAACCCTAGTTACTATCTCGATAAGATGGCTATGTTTATGTTCGATCTACTATATCATGGATTGACAGAGTCTTTAGATCATCTAGTCCACGTCCATTTCCATATATACCATGGTACATTCTTTCTTGCAGTCCCACATTCCTACTGGGACAGTCCCGCTCCATGCGGTGCGGAAACCTCTTCTTTGATAATATGCCTCGTTGTTTAGTTCCCTGATAGCCATCAATACCAACTTTGATTTGGCTGTGCCGTGGATCTTTCCTTCAGGCGCTCTGATCTCTACGCCTGCCATAGTATCCTTCTGTCGATTGAGGTCAATTCCCTGCAGCGCGATGTTGGTTGCTGAGCCTGACAGTCCTAGCTCACGGATCAGAACTGCATTGTCTGCAGTGATATTTCGCACCCTCGGACCGCTTGAATCACTGACCACCAACCACTTGATCTCGCTCAACACTTGAGCACCCAGCCCAGCAGCCTGAAAACGAGGCGACACAGCAAACGCAGTGACTTCGAACTTTTGCACCTCTTCTGCTCTCCGCTTAGTCGCTGCACCGCTGGATCCTCGGTTTTCTACCTGACTTTCCCATTCACTGCCACTTCGATTCTTGCTCCATTGCGCGTATGTTTCAACATCCCCCTCACCAAAATCCTTCACACTACCCGTTGCAAGCACTTCGCATAATTGTGGCTATTGATCTGCTCCATCCGAAGTGACACGGACCAGCACGATGGTAAAGCCGTCAGCACCAATGATATCTGCTAGTTGTGCTGGATCTGCCATGCGAAGATGGCTGGTCCCAAAGATCTCGGGATATGCACAATACGTTGCAGTATACGAGTCATTCAGGACCTTCTGGATGGCTTTGAGGAGAGGAAGATTGGATGGGGTAGGCGTCACATGTTCGGGGAGCAGTAGAATTGGAATAATAGCTTGCATTTTGACGTCTCGGGAGATAAGAATATAGTAGTTGTTTTAAAAGCTTTCGTTTCTGTGCAGCAGAGACACCCCTTATTTTATTAACAGTGTGTTCGGTCTAGAGTTTATCCGTTAGAACTATTTTCAGCAGGTTATCTGCATTGGCTGTAGGAGTATTGTAAAAACGTTAAATTGTTATATATAAAGTAATTAAGTTAATTATTAAAATCTCTATATATTACATTCTATTAATTAAATATATATATTAAAATTTCGTATTCAAGTTTCCTTACTAGATTATAGACTTTATTATTAACTTTCTAAAATGAAGATCCTTCACGGTTTCGGCAGAATGCTTTTCCAGGGTACTTCTGGAGCTATAGGTTAACCGTTACATTCAGGTATCTAAATGACTCCAATTCCACTGAGGTCTTTGGATAGTCTCAAATAGTCAGAATGGCGCCGAGTACATAATAGCTTACTGATTCATAGCTGACTTGTAATTAATTCAATCCCATTAATCGTAGCGCGTCACCGGTTGTGGACAGCCTGAATGGGTTCAAAGAGCTCTCGGCTGCATCAGCTAACGACAACACTTTGCTTCTCGATGCTGTCTTTGGCGTTAAGGAGCAGCAGCCAGTTGTTCGTTACAAGGCTTAAAGGGAACAGTGCAGGACAAATGTAGATAAAAGAACCCAAGATAAAAGGTTCCAGGCGGCAATTATAAGTATACGTCTTGATGTTATCGCAATGATTAGACTGCACTAGGCGAGTAGTGGTTATGTGCACGGTCGGAAGTTTATTACCCCGCGCTAGAAGGAGGCCCCTCGGATACTCCCAAGGTGTCGAAACTCCGCGTTATAAACTCATCATTTTGATCCTGTTCATTCACTTTCCATCCAGTATATCGTAGCGTAGTCTCAACCCGCAATGGCTACAGATATGTTGCGGGGCTTCACTCGCCAATTTATCGAGACCGCAGATGGTGTTTCCATTTTTGTCCGCACCAAGATTGATTCGGGAAAACCCCCTCTTCTCCTCCTCCACGGGTTCCCTCAGACACACGTCGAGTATCACCATATCGTACACCCCCTGGTCCCCCACTTTAGTGTTATCCTCTTAGATCTTCGTGGATATGGCCAGTCAGCTACCGTTCCTAGCACCAACGGATCCGGCTATTCCAAGCGGCTGATGGCCAACGATTGCATATCTGTCATGTCCCAGCTAGGATACAATAAGTTTCTCCTCGTCGGACACGATCGCGGTGCCAGAGTTGCTTATCGCCTTGCCTTTGATCATCCTGAGGCAATCTTGAGACTGGTTGTAATCGACATTATCCCGACTGCAGCCATGTTCCAAGGTTTTGGGGACGTGACGGCTGGACTGAAAGCCTACCACTGGCTATTCCTCGCTCAGCCAGACCCTTTCCCCGAAAAGGTGATTAAAGGCGCCGATAATGGCAAGCACTACTTGGAACATACCCTAGCGAGTTGGACGAGGAACAGGACCCTTGACGACTTTGATGAGAGGGCACTCGAGGAGTATAGAAAGGCGTACTGCAACGAAGCAAGAATTCATAGCACGTGCGAGGATTACAGAGCTGGAGCGTTCCTGGACAAGGTCTACGATGAAAAGGATCTGCAGGAGGGGAATAAGATACAAGCTCCCATGTTGGCGATCTGGGGCAATGCAGGAGTATCTGCCGAGTCTTTGCAAAACAAGTCGGAAGGGCCCCTTGAAATCTGGCAGAAGTATGCCCGAAATGTGCGTGGCAAGGCGTTGGAGTGCGGGCACTTTATTCCTGAAGAGGACCCAGAAGGTCTAACTGAGGTTCTGATACCCTTTCTCCTCGAGCAGTAGTCAAGAGACTTAACATCTTATCGCTCTTGAAGAATGCTTATAACGATGGATTGATAGCGCAAAGGAAACGACTCTATTCAAGTAACGAAACTCTTCTACCGGCCTCCCCACGCCACGAGTTCGTCATGGCATCTCTCCCATCCGTCAAAATACGGAAACCTATAGTCTCCTCCAAGTTTTGATTTCGCTGATCGAGCGAGATACTCAAGAATCATGTTTCCCCATAACCAGGTCAATGCCCCCTCGCCCGGATGTGTACCGTCTTCATACCAGCTCCCCATAAGACTAATGATACGACCCCATTCAAACACCTCATGTCCATACTGCTGTGCCAAAGCGCGTCCAACACGGTCCATCTCAACGACCATGATATCCCCCGACCCAGTCTTTTGGTGATATGTCAAACTTCGCCACATCATTGGCGTGTCTGGGAATTCTTTGATGAGCATCTCGGCATACTTCTTCGTGCGGGCTAAGAAGAAGTGGAGTTCATCCCAGACCATCTTTCTGTGTCTTCCGTTGAGGGTGGCGTTCTGTCCTTCATGGAGCTTCTGTCCACCGACTTGGAACCCTCGTTGATCCCAGAGGCCGTTCTGCCACAGTATCAGATCGGGTCTTCCGTTGGGACCCTGAATATCTCGCTCATGTGGCTGCCAGAGCTCTTCCCAGCGCCGCTCAAAGGGGATGATACGCATCTCCTTGTACCAGAACCAATCGGGCCTGTAGGTAAAGCCACCCGCAGAGTGGAAGGCAGTGAAGGTAAGGTTGAATGCTGGGATATGGCAGACACCCATGGGCCACTTCTCTATCGGATGGAGCTTGGGGAAGGCCATGTCGTGGCCAAACTCGTGGCAGACATACCTAGCTGCTCGCCTGTCGATAGAGTCGCCAAATGATACGACGCGACGGCCCCAGAGCCATCCAAACTCAGCGTCGTCTTTCATCCTGTGATAGTCCTCTGAAGTTGCGTTCGTGACATGCGCCATCGCTTCCTTTCGACGCTTGTTCTCTTTCACCGCTAGCTTCATCCATTCTATAGGTATATCTGATCCTTTAAAGAATGTTCGCGGGACGTCTGTATCGTTGAAGATAAGGTCTCCTCCCTCGTGGGGATACTCTGCAGTTTCGGGATCATCAGAGTTGAGAAACTTGTCTGTGAATGGCAGCCATCGTGTCTCTCGGTATCGCTCTGTTTCTGCGGGGACGTAGAGATAGCCAGGGCGGCGATAGGGGTCTTTGCAGTTGCCGAACTTTCCGTCTTTGGGGTCGGCTTCGGCTGTAGTTTGTGGAGCGGAACTGTTCGTCGCGAGTGGTTAGCGACATCCAGGACCATTTATATAAGTTGGTACTCACTCGCTGCAGAACTCTGCTGCTTTTGCATGTGCGTAGTCCAAAGGCGATTTGATCGAGTCGGTATAAAATGCGAAAAGAAGGAATAACAGAAAGACAATGCCTGTCGATAGAAACCACAGCTTGTATGCTGGACCCACAGTAGCCACAGCCATTGTGACGGATAATGTGTTCTCACAAGAGGAACAGACGGACAAGCCTCAATATTATGAGGACAGGGCATCCGTTCAAATAGCTAAATGATCGACGCAAGGGATGAAACAACCTTCTTTTTAGAGCCAGGTATTGGAATGGAGATAAGCAGGGCTGAATCATTATTTCCCGCCCACCAACGCCACTAGACCGACAACCTAATCCATTCCTCTACAAAAGGGTAACGGTGTCTTTGGGCTGATAATCATATTGGATGGACAAAGGATGAGCAATGCGCCACCAGTACTCGCCTGAAACAGTCAACTTACCCCTTGAAAAACGTTGTCGCTTGTGATCTACGACCCCTTGCAGGAACTCCGACCCTGACAGTATGGGATACACGCTAATTGGCCACACTGGGAATGCATGCCCCTTGTGGCTTACAGCATGGAAAGTCGACATCCCTTTTGGTCCAAATGGATAATAAGTGTTTAATTCCGGCACCGCAATTGAAATACAATACTTCTATCGAGATAAGACATATAAATACCTGTGCCAGTCGTCTTTGTAATGATTATTCTACTTCCATGATACACACAAGCTCCCCAAGGAGCAGGCCTCGAATTCTCGTCCTCATCCAGCGGCACGATATCCCTTGCCGTCGTACGTCCTCCAACTGATCTTCACAGTCATTTTCGCGATCTTTGACTCTTACGATGGAGCGATTGAGACTCTTCTTGGCCGCCCGCATACGTGCATCCATCACCCATGTATCACGAAGCCTCCGCAAAGCCCCCTAGCAGACAGATCCATCGTCCTTGCTAGAATCCTTCAGCTCCTGGTAGACTGTCTGCGCAACATCGACGCAAGCTTCATCGCCGACTTCCCAGAGCGGTCCAACCACATGCCTAAACCAAGCTAGCCGGCATGCACTGATCAAGTGCAGATTCTCATCTAACAGGCGTTTGTCTTTGATCTTGCTTGTTCCGCAAGCTGAGAGTTATGCCAGGAATGGTGGATGGTCGCGCAGTCTAAGTTTCAACAGATCAGAAACTGCCTCGATCGCCAGGTTGAGATCAGAGGACCTCCCTGTCTTCATGAATCGTTTCTGGAGGACTAAACATAGAACGGAAAGATAGAACGGTCTACCAGAAGTATCGTCTTGCGACAGTTCCACGGCCTTCGCCGCTGATCTGACCATTTCTTCTAACTCAGAGGCATTATTTAAAAGTCACAATGCTATCTTCTAAGCAGAGCGAAAGGCAGCACAGGTGCCAAAGTAGGTTGGGGCTGTCTGGTGGAACGAGGGCATCTAGACTAAACTCCAAGCATTTATTTGACCTGAGAGCCTGGGCCTGCATACTGGTGGATCTGTCACTTACTCTTGAATCCATTCCCTTTGTTTCCATGACCCTAGTTCCGACATGGAAGGAGACTCACTTTTTACGCAACGCAAACGCACTAGGGTCTAAAACCCCAGTCATGCAGTCAGACTTTAAATCACATGAACCGCCGATCACCTCCATTAATCACCGACTAGGTGAGATTAAGCATAAAACAGTGGCTGGCTATTGGCGCACGTTTGGTGCGGCTGAAGTGATCTCCAGGAATATGCCTTGAATCCGCATGACCGGCGGAAATTTCCTCCTTTATTATTTAGCTTACCTTGCCCATCGTTTGCGCGATTCACTATCTCTTGGTCTTTTTATCCTTCGAGGACCGTGTCTTGCTTGTATGCCATAGCCAAGATGGCATGTCTCGCAATCCTTCGTTTCCAGCTTTTGATTATTGTGCTTCTTTCAAATGTGCTCTATGTGCAGGGGCGTCGAGGCGGAGGAGGCGGCAGCGACGACAACGGTGGATCAAACGGCGGTGGAGGAAGCAGTAACGGTGACAGCGGCGGTGGTAACAGTGCTCCTAGCCCAGAGGAAGAAGCGCGCAGTAACCCATGCCGGATGGAAATTGGTCATACCAATCCAATATGGCTGCATCGCTGGATTGGCACGTACTACAACGGAACAGTAGTAAGTTTACAGAGGTTTCCTTATCTAGAGGTCAGAGCATGCTGTTGTTATCTAACACTTGAGATAGGAAATTTCGCTCGAGCTCGATCGTTGCAACGGTACCTGCCAGAAATCAGAGATTAAGGCCAACTGGGAGCTGACAGGCGTGTTGGCTATACTAGATCCTTTTCATTCCGCTGCAGGGAATTCAAGACCTTATATCCCACGTCCCAAAAACCCCTTTCTTGGCGTACTCTATGGCTGGCCCAAGGACACCAACCAGTCCGAGCTCCTCGCACAACGGGACGATACATTCCTCCCGCCGCCCGTTAACCTCGCCATGGAAACCGTATCAGACTTCCACTACAACGAAGTCATGTATGGGCTCGATCCGTCCGATACTGTGAGCCGGAGTAACCCAACCTGCCGTGTGCAGAACGTCACCAGTACGGATGACGGATACCAATTTGAATGCTCATATGATGGGCTTGGAGTCTACAGAGCAACTGACAGCAGCCAGTTCTCATCTCCGGTACTCAACTCCAACGGAAGCAATCACCTTGTGGTAGAACCTGCCAACAACACTATGCTCTCGGGAAGCTTTGATCCTCATTCGGCTGAGTTCGAATGGAAGGGTCCCTTTCACGCGTTTGCTGGAACATTTGGTAAAGATTCCATAAGGAAGTCTTACTCAACCGATCGCAACCGTATAAACGAAGATGAAACGGCTTATACTGGTGATTTTACAGTTCGCTTTAGAGGTACAGTGGACCTAGAGCATAGCCATGAAATGGTAGTTAAGAGCGGGCGTGATGTGAGCTGGGAAAAGGATGAAGAAAAGGTTAAAGATATTACTTATTGCTCTGCAGCCTCTGGAAGATTGTCTTTCCAGCTATGGGGGCTCGGTTTATTTCTGTCTTTACTTTTAGTAGTTTAAACTTGAAAGATTTATAGTCTCTTGTATTAACTAGATTCGTATGCGAGACATCGTTGGGCAAAGCCAAGACCAAAGACAGATATTAGCAGGAATATGGGCATAGAGATGGTGATGTCAATAGATTCAATCTTCCAAAGAAGCTTCTCGATGTCAGTGGGGAATGGTATTTGTGCCGTTCAAAGATAAATGCCGCCGTATAGACCCGAGAGAACGAGGAGAAGGACCAGCAGGATGGGGTTGTCGATAATGAAGCTAGGAATCTGCTCTTAGTCAACCCGGCTTTCTACTGAGTACTGAACGGTTCCGGCAGATCGCAAAAACGCGTTGTGGAAGTTTTGATCCTGGTATCGAGCTCTTTGGTGAGTGTTATGGAAGTTTAAATAAATATTTTATACTCAATTAAAATAGACTGCTCAGTTTAGCACTTAATTTTTAAAATAATCAACTGATATAGAACTTGGTATAGGGTAACTAAGTCAGTATGCTCCTATTGTTGACCTAAAGTATTTATTATCAGTTGTGTGTAGAATGAGATAAGATAAGATAAGGCGATAAGATAGAACCATGATCTTTCATTATAAATAAGACTGCTTCCTCCCAGCGTATGAATCAAAGCCACTCTGGTATTCTGATAGGTTTAGGGACATTGCAGAGATATAATATAATAAAGATATAGTATTAAGACGTGAACACAGCGTTACGAGCCACAGTCAAGCTCTATTGCTAGGGTGTATAGGACAACACTGCAACAGTATCATTCGCACTGACATACAAGAGACAGATTTCCGTTGCCGATGCTGGCTGAACAATAAGCGACCGCATTTGCTTGCAAGAGCCGGGGCCAAGGTCCTCGAATACAGGCCAGTCGGGGGTCGTTGTTGCTTGGAGCTTGGTGAGATCCACGTTCGTCCTCCTAAGATCGCTTGATTGTCCAATCCACCATATGGAACACTGATTTGTTTCCATGGAATAAGCTGCTATACCAGTCCCTCCTAAAACCGACTGAGCTATGGTAACAGGTAGCTGTATGTTTTGAGGTGAATCACCACCATAAACAAGAGACATTTCGATGCTATTCTGTGCCGTAGTCCATATAACCGCAATCTCCTTTGTGCTTACGCTGTTTACGCTGAAGGAAGCCAATCCACCCCCAGGCGCCGCATTGCCAGATGACGGAACTGTGAATTGGGACATCCAACCCAAATTACCGACCGAGGAGGCGTTGGGCCAACTAGCACCGACAACTGCACCACTTGGAGAAACACAGAACAGATAGACACTACTGCCGACAGACAGGACAGACAGCTGAGTAGTAGCGCTTGCTGTTTTCTGAGGAAGCGCATCCAACACAGCCTTCTGCCAGCCCGAGCTAGCAAGCCATCTGCAGTATGCGACGGCGCCATAAGGGTCGACCCAGAAAAGGATCGCTCCAGTGTTGCCCTCTAGTACCAGACCTGTCATGGAACCACCATTGGTTGTTGAAGCTGTACCGGCTACGTTGAAGGGAATTGCTTCGCCAGCTCCAGTCCCGGGAGACGCCCATCCGTTACCGTTATAAACCTTTCCATCAATAGCCCCAGTTTCTGTGATCCACCAAACCTGTTGATTGGTAGGGGTGATGGATATTGAAGCTAGACAAGATCCTGTGTTAGAAATTGTCGACGCGCCGGCGAACCCCCATAGGTCCGTGTTGGGAAACCAAGTTGTCTCAATGGCTCCTTCAGCGGTTCCCCACCAGACCTCCAAATTGCTTGTGCCATGCACGGGCAGGCTAGTCATAGTACAGTTGGGGGATATAGGGGGTGCACCCTTGATCGAGTAAGGAGTCATTTGACTGGACTGGGGAATGGTAAAAGTGGTGGTAACAGGAGCAGCCCACAGGCCCGGTGAAATGGCAGCACATTGGATGGTGACCGTAAGGCCTGGCGAGAACATATTATTGGCTTGGGCCATGGTGAAGGTGGCAGTAACATCCGGACTTTCAACTATTATTGTAATCGGATGCTCGCCCGGAATGATTAGTGCAACTTGTTGTCCAGTTGCGCCCATCCCAGCAATATATGTCCAGGTGACTTCAACAGAACCGAGAGAATTGAAACTGGCCGAAGCGGGGCTGGTTAAAGGCGATGAAGTGATTACAGGAAACTGCCAAGGATCACTTGGAGCACCCGTATCCCAAGATGCATCTAGAGAAGCAACCGTCAGTTGGCCTTGTTGAGAAGCCGAAGTCAATGCCAGTGGCATCACCAAGGTTCCCGTATTCGAATTGGCTGGAAAGATTGGGGCTCCGTTTCCGATTCTGGTTGGGGATGTAGATGGGGGTGTGATGAGGTCGACCACTATGCCTTTTGGCCAGAGAGAGAAGCCGCTGGGATAGGTAATGAATAGATTCAACTGCTGGGTACCAACGTCATAGTAAGTCGCTGAATTGATCGCGGGAGTTGGGAGATTGGGGTTCGTGTTTGACATTGTGTTTTGCAAACAGCAAGCGGGTATGTAACAGAGTAAATAGTAAATAGATTTGTTTTGCTCGAAATGTCTCAACGAGGCGCAGAAGCTCGGGTAGTGGAGATGCTTGCGTTATCAGACTTTTATCACTGTTGCTGGATGCAACACTGTTTTTATAACATGTCGGCGCCCGCAGCTTGCTTGCCAGGTGACTCCCCATCTGCCGCTCACATGCCCAATATTTCAAGCCTCCAAGCCATAAATCTGTGTCTCCTACATAATCACATAGCTATCGAAACGCTAGTCTTATTATTGAGTTCTCGACTCTCGTGCATGTCTCAGATTCGATGAATGGCGAACCGGAACACTCCCGACTACGCGCTAGAGGGGACTGCAGCCAATGAAAATTCGTTAGTGTGGAATTTCAGCTCTGCCTTTAACCGCCATAGTCTCTGAACGAGAACAGGTCATCGCTGGTGCTCATACCTTAGATAAGCTCAGGTAGTTAATAAGACTCTATTCATACATTGGTGTTCATATAAAGCAAAGCTTGGCTTTGAAGGATTGTGAATCTTTGGTTTATTTCTCACCCTGCTACTTATGATATTTACTGAGTAGTAGCTTAGCGTATGCTGCTGCTGTTGCAGCTGCATATTCATGCCAGTCGTCGTTCTTGTTCCCATCACAGTAATCGCTAATGCCCCGAACTACCAGGTAAGGCATTGTGTTGGCAATACCGGCAGCCTCCATCTCGAAGCACTTTACATCATGCTTCGCCGCGATCTCATCTCGGAACACTGCACGCTTGATGACCTTATTGCCTGATGCAATCTTTCCATAGTGGACTTTGACCCCAGAATTCGTTCGTTGCTCTCGCTCTCTAAAATGACTGCAAGACTGATGTACCGATCGACATGCTGAGCAGCACTGATCAAAAATCTCTCGTTCGTGCCCTGGATGGCAGTAATGAGCCATACCTTCCTTAGCGGTGATCTCGCCCAGGTAGCGGTCAATTGAGCTGCGTATGAGAACTGGGTCGGAGCACAGCGAGCTGACGAGGTTTTCCACATCACTTGGCGAGCTTTGCAGAACACGGTCTTTGATTTGGAAGTCCGCTTCTGTCTCACTTCCAAAGTCATACTGGACCACAGAGTTCCCTACAACCACATCGCCGAGCCGTATATCGTGCTTTGCTGAAGGCACGCCTCCACCGATGCCAACCAGGAGACACAACGACGGATTGTAGCTGCGACTCATATCCTTCGCAGTCGATGCGGCATGATTTGTTCCCATTTTAGGAAGGCACGTAGCCACAACGTTATGGTGAGCAATCTTGCCAGTAAAGTAGTAGTTCGCGTCGCCCTCGACTTTCTTGTATTTTTCCAGTGTCACATCGAATGTCGCTCTGACTGCCGCTAGCTCATGTGGTAACGCACATATGATACCCACATAACTGTCGGGAGAGTTGGCTTCGATTGGAAAAGTAGTAGTTGCCGTCTTCTGCTTCTTCCTTGATGGCTCAGCAGAACTATCTTGCGACCTCGACCTCTGCCGATCCGGAGTTTCGACCTGGGATCTCGACATAGAGGAACCAATACCGCTATCGGACGATAAACCGATGCTTTTTTCGATTGTTCTTGGGAAGTAAAGGGCTTCAATGTCTCGCCGTTTCTTAGGAACACCGATATCATCCCAGAACCATGGAAACAGAGAGTGATGGCCAAATATCAGAGCACCCTCATTGTTGTCTGGTATTTTGCTCTTCCTTGATTCTAGAGACTCAGCCAAGTTCAAGGGAAAGCATACCTGGACTGGCTCGCAACGGTGGCGTCCACCCATCTGTTGACCCAGTTGATCACATTTGCAAAAGTCAGACCCAGGCGTTGCAGAATGCCATATCAAATTGTCGCCAAGTCGTAGATGGCCATCGCCACAGTTCCCATGCTCTTTCAACACCTTATGGAGATCAGAAACGAGTGTTGCAATATAGTATTTCCCTTTCGGTAGGGTAGTCCATCGCCTGCAGGTCTTTTGTGGCCGGATGATCTCTCCAAAGCCTTGTCCAAAAAGGGTCACAGCTTTGATAGCTCGGATAAAGTCAACCCACTCTTTCCCCAGTGTTTCTAGGGTAGTTTGTCGTGCATGGAAAGTCCTGAAGTTGCTGACTACATCCTCGAAATCCCAGCCTTCCAGGTACTTTCGGGACCTGCCACTGAGCCTGTCTGTGGTTTTTGAATGGCCTTGCAGGTCGACGAAGTACTCGAATATACTGCACAACTCTTTGATCTTGTCGCCAACGGTAGTTTGCATGTTTTCCTCACCGTACAGTAGAAGTTTCTGGTACTTTCTGTCATTCAGTATCTGGACGACTGATGGGCTACGGCCTTGGTGTGCCGTCTCGGAGCAATGCTTTCCGAACAACAAGGCAGAGCGGGAATCTCCGTTCATATCAGGTGCGATGCATTCTTCCACAGCGTGTAGCAGAGCAGTAGCACCATTGATGAGCCATCCTCGCTTCTCTTTCTCGTCCCAAAGAAGGAAGAATTGTGCTTCTAATAGCCTGAGTCGGTAGTCATAGTCCACTGAACCTATTGATGGGGCTGTGTCCTCCGACACAGGAAAGTAGTTGGATATTCTTGGAATAGGACGTTCTCTCTTATAAGCTTCCCCAGCAAGAGCCGCACCCTTTTCACATTTCGGAAGCATTGAGCAAGCGACTTGTGTACGGGATGAATTGAATAAACCTGACGTGACATTGAAGTTAGTAACAAAACCACAAGTAGACAAGGGAAAATCTCATACCAAGAAGAGACTCAGCTGCTGAGCACCACCCTAGAATGTGCCGAAAATGTTCCAGGTCCTTCATACTCCCTGTGTATCGCTCTTCAGTCATGTCATCAGGGAAGTGAGACAATCGACCGCCATCCGTTCGGTGGATAAGATGCCAGTATTGGATATCACTGCAACGGCGAGTAGGAACTAGCATCGTGCAATACCCCTTGATGTAAAACCTATCGCCAAATGTGTGTATCTGATGGGTTTGAGCAAGGCCAGCCATGATGTCGAGGCTGGCTTCTAGTCCAACATTCCATTCTTTCCGCCGAGGGATAGGGTAGCCCCTCACGAGGGTGGGACTCTTGAAAAGAGACTGCCAACATTGGCCGTTCGTATTGTGATTTCCCTCAACCGTCTCCACGTCGAAATATATTCTGAAATCAACGCCATGCGCAGGTTGAGAGTTAGACTGGAATGATGGCAAATCTTCTGGTATGACGATGATGTCTGGTGTGCAGCATATGAGTCCATTCTCATCTGGCCGCTCTCGGAAAGCGGCCCCCAACCAGGCAAGCTGTTCTCCTATTTCCGCAACTGTAGCGGCCATTCCGTTGACCTCTGCTATCAACGCATAAGTCTCTACTCTCATTTTGAGGGTGGTTCCATCTGGATACGACACTGACAAAAGTTAATAAAGCCAGTCATTGAAGGCTGTAGAATCGAGGTGGTTGAACGCCTACCGGTCTGTGGAGCTCCAGGCCTCAACATTAAACAGTCTCTCAACACCTCAAGGATGTATGGTCCAGTGGAAGGCCAAGTTTGGGATAGGTATTGACCGCATGTAGCAGCCTGCACGTCATAACAAGATCCTGTCAAGGCTATAACCCCGTCGAATACTTCATGTGGATGCCTTGAGTATTTCTGCCTCTCAAAGAACTGAAATAGCTTACACTCAAGCTCAATGGAAACGTTGTATGTCGGGGTAAGACTTTTCCTACTGATAGATCGAGGGGGTGGAAGAGCTGCTAGTATCCCTTCGCCGATTGACTGTATGGCGTATGGCTCAATTGGAGTCAGGTGAAACTCTTTGAGTAGTCGAGACAATAGCCACTCAAAGGCTGTGGTTTGAAGAATTGAGCTCTCTTCAATTGATACGGGCTCTGGCTCTGTGGAAGTTGGTTCCGGGCTTGCCTGATGGTTTTGTTCGTTCTCCTGACATCCTGATGGAGACTCAACACGCTTGAACCATTCGTCAAGGAAACCACGGCGATCTATTGTGTCGTCGGACGTCGAAGGCTGGGAGGTTTCTGGTAAACCTTCGGGGTCTCGGTTGAATTGGATATTCTCGAATGTCTCAGCGATTTCTCTAAGCCATATCTTGTCAGGACAGCCAACTCAGCCTGGGCGATGTAGCCTGTGTTCTCAAAGCATTGAGCTTATTGACTTACCTTCTATACTTATGGACAAATGCCATGGCCTTTCTGTTCAAAGGGGGCTGAGTCTGTTGACCGACCTGCAGAGCAAAAGCTTTTAGTAAAGGAGGGAGAATAGTAGAAATCCGAGTCTGTGTTGCTTTGTCGGCAGATAGACCTCTAGTATGACTAGCCAAATGGCGTGCAAATGTTTCGATATAGTTATCCGATTCAAGAGAAGTCAAGCTTGATGTTGTAGAGTATTCAGTGCTTGCGTCGTCCTTGTTGTTGTCTACCGCACGATGGTCATGAATGAAGTTTGCATGGGTGGACACATAACCGGAATCAGTCTGAGGCGCATCTAATGTTGCTTGGACTTCCTTGTGGGTAGCAGAAGCTGCTCGAAGATCGGATGCATCGTTTGCTCCTTTCTTTCCGGTCTCCAACAGTTGTTGTGGCGTTGTTCCAGCCTTATCCGCTCGAGTCTCTTTGGTCTGATTCTGAATATCGTCTCGATATCGAGTTAAATTTGATATGATGGGAAGCAATGCGCTTTCAATGGTCTCCCAATTTATATCAAACACTTTCTTCCATGCTATACTTATATCGTTAGAGCCCCTTAAAGGTTGCATAGTTGGAATTAGAAACTAGCCTAGATCTTCAAAGCATTCCAAGGTGATTCGATGGAAAGTCATGATTTCTTTATAAATAAGAGCAAGTCCTTTTGCCCTACGTGGCATGGCACGTTGGAAGAAGTCTTCATAATGCTTGAGAAGAGGAAGTGCCTCCCCAACCTTCTCATACAAGCCAACAAGCTTGTCAAAAGCCTCTGCAGAAGAGCTGGATGAACTTGCTGTCTATACGCTAGAGTCAGCTCGCAGACTTACAGAGGTAGTAGATAGGTTACCTCTAGGAGGAATTTCATTGGTCCCTAGGATAATGTAAGTATAAATAACACACATTGTGTAAAAGGAGCCTACCCAGATAAATGGCATGATCTCATCGCCCTCATAGAACAAAGAAGCCACATCGCCATACTGCTTAGTGGCCTCAAGGAAAGGCGCCAAGCGATTCAAATTCTGCAGTTGGCGACGCGCATGCTGTCTTGCCTATATTTCCGAAATGCTGTCTTTTAGCGTATTCAGCGTCGTGGCCCTGAAGTTTTTCAGGTCTTTTTTGCTTCTCAAATTTTGCTTGAACTGCTCAAGCACTGTGTAAATGTCAGGTGATTGAGAATCATCCATTTTCGAAAAAAGACCAAATGAAGCCAAGACAATGTAATAACCGATTTCCGCTCGATCGAGGAAAAAGTAGATAGCGAAAGATAAATAAAATCAGGTGATAAGCGACGACGGCAGAATCCCAAGACCTGCCATAGAATCTGAGTAGGATGGAGCGGGGTTGTAGATACCTTGTATCTAAATAGTGACAGACCGACAGAGTAATGTCTCTTTCACTTGATTGGTAGAGTGCATGTTGTTAAGCGCCATGATGGAGGAGCTGAAAATAGGTATATTTCTAAATATAGATAAGGCTAATTGCTGCCTAAAGCAAAGCGGGGTAAGATATGAAGTCTCTTTGGGGTTTCAATGCTATATAGACTCCTTTAACCCAACTTAGTATCGTATCTACTGACTTTAGCTTCAATTCCTTTGCTAGCTGTACCTGAGAACTCACTCAAACGGCTACGCACCTCAGATAAGCATGAACGAAACGCGTTTGGTTGAGGCAAGACATCGAGAACTATGGGCGGACACGAAAGCGAGGAGAATATGCTTTGGATGCGTAAGTTTGTTTACAGAATAAGAAGAATGAATATTCTTTTAACAGATTCCTGTTGCCAAAATTAGATCATTCAACAGAATGCACAATTAAGTAGCGACTCTTTTCCACGAGAATCCTTACTGCTCCTCGATATCGTACAGCAAGGACAATCCTTCGCATTGGCCTACAACGACTCGACTTTCGCGAAGTTAAGCAATAAATCATGCACACTCATATCCTCCCTCCTTTCAAAGCATCAACTCCATATCCTAGCATACGTCCCTAGTGAAACAGGTATTTGGGAAGGAGATCTT
The DNA here is from genome assembly GCF_013396195.1 of Fusarium tjaetaba. Lineage (NCBI taxonomy): Eukaryota > Fungi > Ascomycota > Sordariomycetes > Hypocreales > Nectriaceae > Fusarium > Fusarium tjaetaba. The sequence goes on along the minus strand of NW_023501334.1, from coordinate 151,980 downwards.
CGGGACGTGCAAATTGGCTCCCAGCTTCCAATAGAGCTCAATATCTATGGAAGTCGTCAACAGGCTGGGTCTGTTGGTCGAATTCTATCAAAAGCCAGCACATATCTTCAATTTCCCCTATGTGGGCTAGAGGGCTTGGAGTACTATAACCCGCACTTTTTCAGAATGGAAGGATACCCGCAGCAAGCATCGATACCCGCCTCCGCAACCCCTCGCATGGACACCTCAGTGAACCTGACGCTAAACGCCCAGGGCCTAGAGCCCCCATTGAGCATGGATCTGGGGCCTCAGAAGACCTTCTGCACCTACGTGGAGTCGAAACTAGTCAAAGGTGTGAATGGACACGGTGAAACAGTCGCCTACGTACCTGGTGCAGATTTGGAGAGTTACTGGTCGCAGGCGAATGTCAATTACATTCTGGACTCGCACGACCGGCCTATCTACGAGAGCGCCATTTACATTGCGAAGAAACTGCGCCACATCTTGTCTACTCTGGTGTATACTGGTCACACGCAAGGGATTTCTTGGTTCTGCCAACATGTCAGGAAATTGAGCGACCATCACCTTCCATTTAGCGTACAGGAGCTTCCCAAGAACTGCGCTTGGTCTAAGGACTTTCTGGAACACCAATGGATGTTTTGCCCCTTTTGGCTTACACCTGATACTATCTTCAAGCGTACCTTGCACTCTAAGTATATTCTACCTGTAGTGTATGAGAAGTGTCTTACAGACTCTGTTCGTCCATCTGACGCCGTCACTCTGTGGCGAGTACACATGCAGCCTGAAGGCGCACTGCCGTTGTCAAATGTCAGGGTCCACACCTTTTGCCCAAACTAGCTTTACCTTTGTGCTAACTATACGCTTAGGCCGATACCGCCGTCTTCAAAATCTACAAAGGTGCAAGCGCACAGCGCCTGTATAAGGCTGAGGCAGAAGCATACAGTCAGCTCCTTCGCTTCAATAATGAGGTGTATATCACGAAGTCCCTAGCGGCATTCTCATTCGAAGGCATTGAGAAGTCGATTATTGTTCTTGAAGACACTGAGGGAGGATCTTTGCTGGAATATCTAAGAAGCACGAATACTCCTGTTACACTAAGCGAGTATTGTTTACTTTGGTCGCGTCTTTTGAATTTGTTCGATGCGCTTTATGTACTTGATAACATATATAGGGCCACGACTTCGTCGAATCCGTCCCTGTCGGAGTAAGATTTCCCGCAGCATACGAAGCTTGGGATCCTTATAACTAACATGCATGGTCTAGGGTCCATCAAGATGTCCAACTAAGCAACATCTTGGTATTCCCTCAGAAGGACAAAGGCTCACGATTTGACGTCAATTTCAAGCTAGCTGACTTCGGATTGACCAAGTCCCGAGGAGCATTCTCAGCTGAAGTTAGCCGGTATAGTAAGAAGACCTCTGACACTGCTTGGGTACAAACTAATGGCGACAAAGCATCCCCCGAGTCTTACTCAAAGGACCTTTTTCAGGGCCGACACAGGACTGAGATCTCGGAGGCTTGCGACATTTGGTCGCTGGGCGCTGTTTTCAGCGAGATTCTCGTTTGGTCTATAATGGGTGAAAGTGGTCGCGAAGACTATCGCGTCAAGAGACAAGAAGAGATCTCAAACAAGCCACATCCCAGAGCAGCAAATATCAGAGCATCAAAACACGATGCTTGTTTCCATGACGGGACCTCAAGGCTAACCGCTGTCGATGAGTTTCATGACCATGTCCTCCAACATAGAAGAGCAACCGACCACATATCGCCATATATGAGCCAGCTTATCGTTGAGTACATGCTCACAGATCGCCCTCGTCGACTTAACCCCATGCAAGCGAAAGTAAGAGCTGATAAATGGATCAGAATGGCACTGAATGGTCAATGGGAATATATACCTGCGTCTCCTCTTTCGTTTACCAATGGAACACTGCCCGTGACTTCCACCCCCATATCTACATCCACTCCAATACCGCCCATTCAAGAACTCGCGACACTAGACCCCACAATAGGACCGGCCCCAATTTCACCAAAGCCCAAGACTCGGCATGAACCTTTCACCGAGTGCCCGCCTCCAGAAATATCACCCACACTAGAGAATAATACCTTAACGGTAACTGAAGAAGCTGCTGCAGTCGCTTTGGTGACCGTGGACCAGGTATATTAGTTATTGGAGCGAAAAAGCCGAAATTCATCATTTTCTAGCCTACTGGGTGTGGAAGCAGACAAGGGGGCTGAAATCATGGATCTGTCTGGATTTCAAGAAGTGTACGGCAAACTTGCGGAAGCCGAAAAGCGAGATCAGGTAAGTGGTTATCTGGCCAATTTTTGTCCGCTGGTTACTAAGCTTGATACTCAGATAATACTCGTGGATAACTTTAGTTCTATGGACGAACACAAACCCAAGATTAAGCAGTTCGGTAGGGTCATTAGCTATATCGTTAAGGGTAGTGACCCTACTGGCATAGAAGTCTTTGCCGCCTCGGAAACTGAAAAGTCTCAGATTTGCACTACGTCTACTGATGTTGAGAATGCCATTGAGAAAATGAAGACTGCAAAAGGGAGGTGTAATATGAAAAAGGCTCTCGACGATATTTTAACCCAAGTCTTGAGGCCTAGGCAGTTTAGACCGACAAGTATTTATATTTATACTGATGGAGTCTGGGAGCCAAGCAATGATGGGGTTGAACATTCAATCAATCGGGCGATTGACTTCCTTGATCATTACGGATTGAAGTCATCAGCTCTGATGTTGCAGTTTATCAATTTTGGGAGTCATGTTGAAGGGATAGCGAAGCTGGATGTTCTTGATAATAAGTGCTGGAGATCAACTGCCACGGACTTTTAGTGACTTAACTATAGCCCCTGACCTTGATAACACGATCAATTAACTGACTATTACTGTAGTGATATTGTTGATGTTAAGCACTGCGACGACCATATTCCGTCTATCGTTATTGGAAGCGTCTCGAGATGTCATGATAAAGAAACATAGACAGACTTTCTTATCCTCATTTAGTCTTTTTAAAAGATGTTATAACAGGGGGCTTGCCATATGATCTCATGAGCTTGCGTCAAAAGCATGACCTCGACCACGAACCATTCCAATTTCTACGCGGCATGGATGCCGTCTTTGACCCGGAGCTAAAACGTCTCGATGACCCAGCACTTCGCCACATTGAAGTTCATGTACGAGGAAGTATGTGGAACATCGCAAGGCGACAAGTGGCGGTTGAGATGAATAGCAGTCTTGCTGGTAAGTACTGGGATAGGGTCAGACTTTCCTTTGCTCCTCTCGTCTTCCCACTCCTTGAGACAAATGACTACGTCTTGTGGAGCATTGAGAACAACCCAAAAACAACAGATACTGCATCAAAGATTGCGCTGCTGTTCTATTCTTCGACTCTCTTGCCCACCTATCCAGTTTTGGGCATGCTTCTAAAACTCAATATCATCAGTCCCGATATGCGTGTTAATCTCATGCCGGACTGCGGTATATTCTGGTCTAAAGAAGTATACGTTTCAAGCACAGCCAGTGAGAGCCACTCTATTTGGCAGTACTTCCTCGCTTAGGAGTTTTATACCTGGTTGGATCATGATGAGTATAATGTTACTCGTCGTTTTGTAGGCATAGTCGAGCGGTTTCTTCGAATCGGCGCTGACCATAGGTTTCGATTTTCTACCCTGGTCGTTCACTATCCCACGAAGCCAAACCTAGAATGTGAGACAGAAGATACTTTCACTTTTGGGAACCCCAATGAACCAGAGACCCTCTCTTTCAGACGTAAATGGCGACATGCCAGCTACTATTTGGATGACCGGGACGAAATTGACGATGTTGTTGGTCTCGACACCACATTTTCCAAGGTAGAAACTTGGCTAAGGGAACCGAACGGGGCTCGTCGCGAGATATCGTTCTTAGGTTGGATCCGAGCTATAAGCGATTTCCCAGGCAAAGATGATGTGCTGAAACTGGTGGAGGAGAGGGCTCACGACTGGCAGGGCCTTCGCAATGAGCAAGACAACGGGCCATTAGATGACCAGAACTTTGCTAAGAGTACTACTTCAAGCAAGTCCAAAGAAGCTGTATCTCTCGATGCAGAGCCAACAGGACTTTCCCAGGAATACATAACCCTCAATTGGTTAAATCTACTTGCTGTTATGCTAGGTAAGTCTTTTTATATAAACTTACTTTCTTCTATATTTTAAAATTAAAACTGCTAATTAATTACTTATAAACAAGGATCTATTATAATTGTCTTAAGCTATATAACTATATAACTATATAATAAATAGATGCATCATTTAAGATATTTAGTTAAAACTCCGAGCTAGTGGGTAGGTGCCTAGAGACTAAGGAGATACCGAATTAGGCATGCCCGTTAGTTACTCCGCTCCGCCTAACGTGCCCCACTTTGTCTTCCGGTGGAACAAATTACCGTAAAGGGAAACGAAAGCTCGCTGTCACAACTGCCAATGGCCGTTCTCGTATGAGACTTGGAGAATTTGCTATATAATGTGTGTGACCCCGAGGAAATAACAAATATATCATTCAATCCTCACTCCTCCTGAAAACAGAGTCATTCTCCAGAAACCACACATTTGCATAATCGTCATGAGTTCCAACACCAACGAGATCACAGTCACTCTTCGACAAATTGCCAAGATGATCGACCACTCTCTTCTGCACCCCACCATGACAGACGCCGACATTCTCCAAGGCCTTGCCATCGCCAAAAAGTACGGCGTCGCTGCAGCCTGCGTCAAACCCTATGCAATCTCCATGGCAAAGCAGGAACTTCAAGGCAGTGATGTCTTGATCTGCCCCGTCATTGGTTTCCCTCATGGAAACAGCAGCACTTCCGTCAAGGTCTTCGAAGCTGATGTTGCTACCGCTGTTGGCGGCAACGAGATCGACATGGTCATCAATATCGGCAAGGCACTCGGCGGTGACTGGAATTACGTTGCTGACGAGATTTGTCAAGTCAACGACGTAGTCGTCAAGCGGGGAGCTATTCTTAAAGTCATTTTTGAAAATGACTACCTGGATGAGGAACACATTGTACGGCTTTGCAAGATCTGCTCTGACATTGGAGTGGCTTTCGTCAAGACTTCGACTGGCTATGGTTTTGTGAAGCAGGAGAACGGGATGTATAATTACAAGGGCGCTACTATTCCTCATCTCAAGATCATGGTAGAGGGATCTGGCAAGAGTGTCCAGGTCAAAGCGGCTGGCGGTGTTCGCACCCTCGACGATTTGCTGCATGTTATGTCGCTAGGCGTTACGCGTATTGGCGCTACAGCTACAGCTGCGATTATGGAAGAAGCGGTTAAGAGGGGAATCACGGACCAGCCTACTAAGGTTACGTTCAAGCCCATGGCTGACAGCTCAGTCGGAGGATACTGAGAATATTCGGAAGGAAACGGAAGTGCTTGGCATGAAGATGTAAAATACGTGGTGGCACATAAATAGTAGTTACTCGGCCGAATGCGCCGGCTCCGATGGATTAGGTCACGGAATTACTATAAGCAGTTCTCCGACAGAAAAAGAGTTAACACCGAACATTTCCCCGTAATCATCATCGTAACAATCTCTTCCCTAGCCACGGCATCTAGCAATCGTAATGAAGACCCATCGGCGCAAAGTGACTAAGGCTTGCGAGAGATGTCGTAAGCAAAAGCTCAAAGTGAGCACACCCCTAAGAATGGTGGATCAATTGACTAAATGCGATAGTGTGATATCGAGCGCCCATGCACCTTATGCTCACGAGCAAATGTTGAATGCATCAAATCGGAAAGTTCAAGATGGAGACCCTATGAAAGTACGTCAAGGCAAGCAGCGACAACGGAAAATTCAGTCAGAGGTCAATCGGGAGTTACTGTTGGATCTGTTATCGAATCAGCCTGGAACTCCAGTTCGACTGTGAAGCTAGTTGAAGAGGTGTGTAAAGGAAAGGCACGGCCCTGTACTATCTCATTACTAACTCATAGTTCAAGGCATTTCAGCAGCATGATGCTTCTTCACCTGAAGGTGTCGAATTCTCGGCTCTACGATCGGAGACTTGGGCTCGATCAAAAGCCACTACCGAAGATGTACCTGATGATATTGTTCAGCCGCACATCCCTGAGCGTTCCAGAGACATCCAACTACAACGGAATGACATGAAGGCCGCGCCATCCACCGCCGAGAAGGAACTCATGTCTTTATTACCCGAACTTGAGCCTGCGACTCTCTTAATCGACAACTATTTTGATCGGATCCACTGGTTCATATTAGTCTTTCACCAAGATGATTTCAGAAGAAAGTTCCAGGATCTTTATAATAACAGCACCGTTTCTTCAGGTCCCAATGCTCCATCGACAGGTAAAGGCTTTCTAGCCGTTCTCTTGGCTGTTTTCGTGACCAGCTTGCATCACATCGGTACGCAAGAAAGCAAGCTAAAGTCCTACAATGTTGATCCGAGAGAATTGGAGGAGATGATACTAGCCTCCCTCAAGTCGAGGTTCTTGGACGTTATCTCAAAAGGCTCTCTTGAAGCGGTGCAATTCTGTGTTTTGCTAGCAAGTTATTACCTGTACCACGGTGAACCCGGTTTGGCTTGGCCACTATCTGGGTCAGGGCTGCGAATTGCTCAAGCACTCGACCTTCATCGGAAAACGACACCTGAAGGTCATAGTGGCCAAGCCCTGAATGAGCAAATACAAGATCGGAAACGCGCCTGGTGGGCTGTCTACGAGATCGATACTTTCTGCTCAATGCTTTATGGATTCCCCCTCGGCTTTTCGGACAGCGATTGCAATGTCGAGGCACTAGATCCATATGATGAATACTCTAAATCAACTAAAGAGTCACGCCAGGCGACAGGATCCACGCTGTTGTTCTACAAATTCTCCATGTCAAAGTTGTCGGCTATTGTGAAGTCCGCATTAGTTGACCTGTACGGCACTAGTCATGATAACCGAAAAAGAACAAACAACCCAAAAGGGCTTTTCGACAAGGTGAGGGCTTTAAACGAGAGTCTCCAAGATTGGTATAGAAGCTTGGTCCCGAAGCTCAGATTTGTTGGTCCTGACTCTTTGTCGGAAGGTCAGGTTTCGCATGACCGTGAAAGAACTGGACGAGAATTTGAAGATCATCTGTTCCGCCTACAAGCGCTGTCTCTCAAGCTGGCGTACGAAAATGCGAGGATCATGATCCACAGACCTCTTCTGTCATTTAGAATGGCCAGGTCGGCCCCCACAAATACTACCACTTCGGAGACTGACCAATTTCGGCTGGCGAGGCAAGAGTGTAGGGAGGCTGCACTGCAGATATCAAATGTAGCTTCAACCCCGTATCTCCTGGAGGCCTCTGAGACATACGCCATAGCTGTTGTGTCACTGCACCTCTTGACTGCGGGCGTGACACTCTGTATCTCGATGACCCTTGATCCTTTGATCCCCAGCTCGGCTGAGGCAAGATCTGGGTTACGACAGCTAATTCAGGTGCAGACTTTTCTCAAGGATAAATCGATTGTTGCCGCACAGAGTCTGGATATCACGAAAAGATTGATGGGTCTTGTGATGGCAAAAGCAGGCAACAATACGCTAGAGGCTGAGAATCTGCCTGGTGCATATCCAGAGCTCACTCAGAGAGACCGAATGGAAAGTCAACGTACGGATCTTACGGGAACATCTTCCGGGCAAACGCCTATGCCACCGCTAGCGGCTATAATGAACAACGGCAGCATAACTGATACACTCAGCATGGACTTTGCAGATCACGACATGGATATATACGCCAAGACTTCATTGAATGACACTCTCTTGGAATATGAGCAAGGTGAGCTTTGTCGGCTTCCACTGATTGAATCGCTAGGTATCATAAATCCTAACTATTGGAACAGCGGCTAGTCGTGTATTCGCTGGTGATATCACATATGATCCAAGTGACTCGATTCTGGACAATCCGTTCTTGGAACAAAATCAAGGCTGGATATGGAGTTGGAACTTTCTGGACTAGGTGAGGAAGTATCTGAACAGTGATTCTTCGACGGTGGGGATTACAGTTGGCTGTCTGAGAACGCATTGGGCACAGGGTTCACTATGAAAGCGCATGGATATTTAGGCTACGGTGCAGGAATCATGCACAATCATAGGTGAGATTCACATTGGAATTTCAGCAAACATTGGGATTGGACAGTATAAAAGAATGAAGAAGACAACGATCTATATCAGAGAATAAGCCCTAGATACAATACCTTCACCAAGAGAGGACCTGCAGAAAGCTTCCGTGATCTAAAATTACTTCGGCACCGCAGCATCCTTTTTAACGGCAAAGGGATAATCCACATAACCCTCGACATCGCTGCTGTAGAACGTCTTCCTCTCATAAGGGTTCAGTTCCAAGCCTTCCTTGATTCGATACACCAAGTCCGGATTCGCCAAGAAGTTTCTTCCAAACATGACCATAATCTCCTTATCGGGATGCTCTTTGTCAACGAGCCTCTCCGCCTCTTTCAATTTATACCCGCCAGCAATGAGAAAAGGCCCCTTCCAGAGATCATACGCAAAGTCGAGTTTCTCACCGCTGCTATCTTGACAGTCTTGGCTGCCGGAGATACGCGACTCGATCAAGTGAAGATAGGTTAGCTTCAGACGGCTGGCCTTGTTGATTATGTCTGTGAATTGAGGAATTGGGTCTTTCATGCGCATGCTCTGGAAGGTACTCCATGGACTGAGACGGATGCCAACTCGCTCAGGGCCGATGGCTTGGACAACGCGTTCCAGGATCTCAGTGATGAGTCGGGATCTGTTCTCAATGCTGCCTCCATACTCGTCGTTGCGCTGGTTGCTGACATCTTGGAGGAATTGGTCGAGCAGGTAGCCATTGGCTCCATGGATCTCAACACCATCGAAGCCGGCTTTGATCGCATTTTCGGACGCAGTCACGAAGGTCTCGACCATTTCATGAATCTCGTCCAAGGTCATTGCTCGCGGTTGGGCGGGGCTGCCTTCAATCGGAATTGCACTGGGTCCGATAATGTCGATTCCTTCATCCTTCGCAACTTCTACAGTTGCAGCACGACCCATCGCGAACAACTGTACAAAGATGTAACTGCCCTTGCGGTGCACTTCATCTGTGATGTCTTTCCAGGCTGAGACCTGCTCTTGGTTCCAGATTCCAGGCGTTCTAGCAAAACCTCCACCTGCAGCAGGGGAGACAAGAGTACCCTCGGTAATAATAAGGGTACCTGGGATGGAAGCGCGTTGACTGTAGTATTCCTTCATAAGGGCGTTGGGGACGCGGTCAATGCTTGCGCGGAGGCGTGTAAGAGGGGCCATTCCAATGCGATGTTGGACTGTAACGTTGCCGATTTTCATGGGCAGGAAAAGGCGTGACTCTGACATGGTGATTGTGGTTGATTGAAGTGGCATCGACTGCAGTTGATATAGGTTCAAAGCTTTTCACTGGAATAGTGATTGGGTGAACTTCGTCTGTCGTCCGTCCATCTTGCTCTCTTTATACTGGCCAGTTCGGACTGATGACATACAAGAGTTTGCAAAGAACCCATCGGAAGATTACGAGCTGATAAATCTACCATGAAAAAGAGGATATTATGAAGCAAATTCCGTTGAATCGGTGACACTTGGACCTCGTGCTATCAAGGCGCAGACCTGTCAAGATATGGAAATGAGGTTGTCCTCGATGCGGCAACGACATACTTCCGAAATAGGAAACGAGATGTTGCCCAAGTCGGTCTAGCTGATCTACAGTAGGGGAAATGTGGATCTTGCGGTCGACGATTTCTAAGCAGCGTCAAGCTTACGGTGAGACGGACGCGAACGCAGAGAGAGACGAGGCCATTGAATGGCGCCATAATAATTGCCACAAACGCATACTCGGAGCGCTGCAAGGACCCAATTCAAGACGAAAAACAGTAGGTTGTGCAGTCAACCACTGCAGTTTACGTACTGACCATGGTTAGTGGCACACTTTCAGTTCGTTACTGTGCAGGCGAGGCCTGATAAGACCAGTGATAAGGCTGCCAAGCGCCTCGCTCGATCACATGCCGTGAAGCAGGCACTGCAGAAAAAGCGACAACTAAAACAGGAATCCATGCAACACTTTTCCGTGCGAACCATAGAAGATGAACCAGAGCAAACGAGAAGTATATGCCGGAGGCAATGCTCCAAGCGCACTATCCCGTCGCCTGCTTCGCTGTCTGCAAGCCTACTTGATCCATTCCAAAGCCTTGCGGTGGACTGCAAACGGCTACAGATCTTGCTGAACGATTGTTAGTTCTCTGATCCGACCCCAAGCATGTTACTAAGGTATCCCAGTTAATGCGCGCCAAGCTCCCGAGCCTGTCTTCAGCATCGAGGATGGCTTTCAGAACTTCCAATCAGTGTTCCGATCTGGACTCGTTGATCCGGCTCTGTTAAATGCCGTGATGCTCTCCTTGGCCTTCACTGCAAATGGCGGAATCATCAATAAAGAATGCCTTGAATACCAAGGTCAAGCGATCCACCATATTCGTGAAAGAATAATTATGCCCGATAAGGTTGTATCCGAGTCAACTATCGGCGCCATACTCTTATTAGTCGGTGTTGAGGTAAGATCGCGGCGTCACTCACTTGAAAGTATGCTCGTACTCTTACTAACTTAACAGGCACGCCTTGGCACAACTTCGCAAGTTCAGCTTCACATGGGCGCAATCCAGTACCTCCTTAATGCATGTGAACCAGTCGTTGTGAATCTGACTCAAGGCATCAAGCGCGCCATATTCTGGTACGCTAATCTATGACCTCACTTGCTCAGAAACGCCCTCTTACTCTTCGACAGGCAGGACTTGAACTCATCAATCATGGTGGGCTCAAAACGCATAGTCGATCACACCACTTTCACCGAGCTCCGATGGCAACGAGATTCAATAGCTCCAGACTTCTTTGAGCTACCTTCAGGGTTCCAAGTTCGCTCACATCTGTTCAGCCAAGAATTCCTGGATATAGTCAGAGACATCCACGCTCTCCAGTGCATCAGGAACATCTATCAACGTACCGGCCGCCCAGTCTCAACGGTAAACATCAACAGCCACACAGCATCCATACAGTCCCGGCTCCAAGCTCTTCCAAACACTTGCCCGATATCCAAGGCTTGCCATCTCGCAGCATACATGTGCTCCGTAATGCTATGCTGCAAAGTCTGGTGCGCTTTAGTGATTCCCGTAGGTCCTTCATTCACGCCGTTGGGAACGTTTGCTAACTTGCAAGTCCAATATTACTGCGCAACTGCTAAAAGAAATTGAAAAAGTCCGTTATGAGCCCTTATGGGACGAGCATGCGTACTTGCTGCTTTGGCTGATATGTATCGGCGGAGTATTTGCTCCAGACGGGCCTGTCCGTTCAGGTTACACCGCACTTTTGCGTTCGACGGGTTTCGAAAGACCCAGCCTTCACTGTTCGTGGTCTGATGCAAACGACATATTGAACCAGTTCATCTGGTCGGACTTGGCCTTTGGATCTTCTGTTAGGAAATTTCTAGAAGAGAGCTCAATGCACGTCATGTAAAATAGATTGATTGAAAAGCAATCTTATTACCGAAATATTTGCCCATTCTTCTGGAAAAGACCTTATCCACACCAAAATGGACTGTTAATCAGTGCATGCATTTTGGGTGACAATCTTAACAGATTGCTAAGCAAGCCATTAACGTTATGAGGGGCCATTTGCTCAGCATGACGTCACTGTGCCTCTTTTGACGTCTTCGATATCTCAGCAATCGAATTCTATAAGTCCTCTCAATTGAACTCTTCTCAGAAACAACTCTATGATCATTAAACACATATCAAACAATTGATCTGAACGAATTTACGAAAATGGCTGCAAAGAGCGTCTTTATGTAAGGTCCCTACGCTCCCAATGTCACCGTAAGCTGACGCTGACCCCTCGCTTAGTACTGGCACCACCGGTTTCATTGGAGGTGATGCATTCTACGCATTGCATAAAGCGCATCCTGATTGGAAGTATACCATCCTTGTCCGAAGTGAGGATAAAGGAAAGGATGTGCAGAAGCAATATCCTGATGTGAAGTTGGCGATTGGATCGTTGGATGACTCCAAGGTCATTGAGAAGGCTGCTTCTGAAGCCGACATTGTCATTCGTAAGTGAAATGAGATTCTTCTTGTACGTTTGAGATACTGATGGATGCAGATACCGCTGAAAGTTCCGATCACCAAGGCGCTGCCAAGGCTATCGCTGCTGGCCTGCGATCTACTCACTCGAGCTCGAATCCCGGTTACTGGATTCACATCAGCGGCACAGGCATTCTCTGCTGGTATGACATGGACAACAAGCGCTATGGAGAAGCTCCTCTTCCTGAACAAGCCTACAACGATCTGGAGGGAGTCGACAAGGTCACTTCTCTGCCCGACACTGCTTTCCACCGTGATGTCGACAAGATTGTTCTCGGCGAAGCTGCCAAGGATCCCAGTGCAGTAAAGGTCGCCATCGTCTGCCCTCCTACCATCTACGGAACCGGCCGAGGACCCGCCAACCAGCGAAGTCGCCAAATCCCAGGGTTGACAGAGACCACTCTCGAGAAGGGCTTTGGCCCCATCATCGGCGCTGGCGAGACAGAATGGGATAACGTGCACGTCCATGATCTCTCCAACCTACTTGTTCTCTTATCTGAGCGCGCAGCCTCATCTGAGAAGCAGTCCGACGAACAGGAAATCTGGGGTCCGAAGGGTTACTTCTTTGCTGAGAACGGCAAACATAAATGGAGCCAGATCTCAGCTCTTATTGCCAAGGAGGCTAAGAAGCAGGGCGTTATTGACAGCGATGAGACCAAGGTTCTTGATGTTGATGAGGCGCAGAAGAAGTTGGGATTCCAGGCTCTTTCGTGGGGATTGAACAGTCGTGGTGAGGCAAAGCGGGCGAGGAAGTTTCTTGGCTGGAAGCCGGTGGGCGAGAGCCTGGAGGAGTGGATTCCTGAGTCGGTCCAGATTGAAGCGAAGCGATTGAACAAAGCCTAAATCGCAGATATGTGACATCTTGCAGTTGGGTCATGCGACTCACGCTCAGGTCAGAAGTAATAAAAAGAAGACACCTATAAAATTAATATGGTACCCGCCATTCCCAAGTGTCTCCCTTGCGTTAAGCGCTGTCATTCTCGCGTTGATTATTTCCGACCTTCTGATCTTTGAGCTTTTGTGGAACTTGTCTATCTTGGATAATTGTGTAGGCAGTTGGTATACTGCCTGAGCTAATAAGAGTGGTATTTCGAGTTGATGGACCTGACAGCTGATGCTTAGATCTCGCGCCTCACCCGATGTATAAAGTCAGCAGTGGACAGTCATAGCAGGTAGGTGGTCACCGTGGGAGCGCCAAAATATTCTCAGCACATTGTCTTAGTGGAGGTCTTACTGGTAAACGTTTCCGTCCTTTCTCACGCCGAGAAATTGCGGCGGCCGCCTACGAGATTTGTTTATCAATTATGAGGATTTTACTCCGAAGACAGGTATGGAGACATGCGTGTCTCAACACCAGTGTGAGCGGTGACAACGTCGACCGAGTACCAATCACTACCTGCTCAAGCTGCTATCCCTAGCAATTGGCAGTCTGAGACAAGCCTGAGTGGCGACATTTACCATAGATCAATCGTTAGATACGCATGTCTCAAGTCCACGCTCTCCTTATTCGTCCACTTAACGAATCTCTACTGTGTGAAAATTTATGCCGCGTCCTCCAATATCATTTCCACCTTCCAACGATTCAGGCTTTGAAACTGCAATTGTGCATGCAGTTTGTATTTTTTCTCAAGTGTATTTATGGGTGTATTACTTTGGGATTTTCACTCGCTTTGAAGATGGAAAGGATACCCATAACTTGTCACGACATCTTGCTGCAGATCAGGTCTAGGTTTTTGCATGTTTCTTGCCGAAGGCCTAGACCAAAAAAGAATGTACGTGCCGCCGACAGCTACTATCAAAGATCCAGATCTCGCCTTTGCAGGGTTTCTGAGACATCTTGCTCGGACGGGATGTGACTCCGGACCCCACATGCATCAGTCATGGCGTTGAGGATACAGGACGTCGCTGTGAGCTATCACTCTATGGCTGTACAAACAGCAGCTGAGTGAGTTTTACCTAACCATTGAGAAATTACCATTTAGATGAGGCTTTCCTAATCTGTCCTCGGGCTTCTCTTATAACCGTGGGCCGATTGGTTCATCTAGTTCCCTGCAAACCTATGGATTAATGCCCATCTTCAGTAACGGCATGCATGCTCAGCCGCTCCGGTATCACGCAAAGCCTTCCCCGAATCACTAATTGAATCAGCTGCTTCCGCCAGAACGCCATATCGCCGAAATGGGAGGGAAAGACATCCTCATTTGGATCATTGGGGATTCCGTCTGGCCGGACGGAAATCTTGACACTCTAGATCTGAATGCATCTCGTCACGAGAGGTCTAAGACTTTTCCTATCACAGCTCCATGAACGAGATTATCGTACGATGTGATACTGTCTGGACATCCATCGAGATCTACGTGCGTTGTTGTAGTAGAGGTTAACTTAGAGGCCATGACTATAAAGAAGGACTAATCTTCTCGTTCGATCAAACATTCTCACCTTCTCATTCAATAACATCTTTCCACATTCAGCACCCTCAACATCCCAATATCACTTGTCTACCATCTACTTGAGTCACCATGTCAAACCCTCTTATCGGACTTGGGCAGGTCTTTACTGCAGCACCGCTCTCATCCGACAACATCGACACTGATCCTCTTCTCCAGAGTGTTAAGAATGGCCTCGCTGGCGGTGAAGGCACGTCTGATTACTTCAACGTCATCAACAGCATGTCTCAGGTTTATCAGCAGCTCAAGGACAACGGCCGCAATGCATGGGTCAAGGGGACCGATGCCAACGGCCTGCCCGTCTATTATGTTGAGAGCACTGATACCTTGACCAACAAGAACTTCTTTGCCAAGATCAGTGTTGACGGTCTCAACTTTGATGTTAATAACAACGTCAAGACTAACGGTACGACTACTGTCATCAATGGCATTACGTACCAAGGTGTTGGGCTTATGAATTACACATCTGGTTGGAACACCTATAACTTCTCTACTACTTCTTGGTGGCTGGGCGTCGGCATCAGTGGTGCCATTGCCTTCAACGGAATCATCAGCGCTCTCTCAAATGCTATCCAGGCTGTCGCCAATGCTCAGGCAGATGCGATTCAAGATATTGCTAATGATCCGGCGGCTGAGGATGGTGGAGAAGCTGAAGAGGAGGAGGAGGGTGAGGAGAATGCGAGCGGTGACGAAAGCATCAGCACTGAAGCCGGCGATGATGTTGCGATCCTCGAAGCTGTAAGTTGGCGACCAACGTTATACAACTGATATCTCACTAAGTATTACTACAGGAAGAGGGTGCTGTGGCATGGGGCGATGTTTTCCTGGGAGCAGGTATCGTTCTGGCAGTACTCTTTGTGGTTTTGTCCTTCGTCCTGCATGACTCGTTCCAATACGTGAGAGTCTGGAACTTGACCAGGTATAAGCTTGTCTGGGTCATCCAGTTTGACAAACATCAGAACACGGACGAGGGTCAGCTCGTCATTGGTCCTGTTCATTTCAATCCTGACAATAGTATTGCGGCTTATGAGCCGTTCCTCCCTCTGAATAGCCAACCAGCACCTCCTGGTGTCATTCCTCCACCTTCGGCGCAGTTTGCAGACATGAACATCAACTCCAGCAGCCAGTATGCTGGTATTGGGTACGTTCTACAGTATCAGCTTCAGGACCCCACATCTGGTGAGGTGGCTTACACCGGCACCGCGTATTTCGATATTCCCTTCGATGGCGACAACTCTACAAACGTCACCTTTGACTCTGTCACGGATCTTCAGGCTTGGTATGACGACAACTCTGGCAACAATCAGAGCACTGTGGCCAGTACCACCACCTCAGATGGAAAGGTCACCTTCTTCACCACCTTTGACTACCTGAGTGGCCAGCATGTAGTTCCCCAGTCATCCGGAGGGTCTCCGACAACTCAGTATTACTACCAATCACTTGTTGCTTTTGTGGAAAATGATCTCCCTTCGGCGTTGCAGACTGCACCAGAGTCCCTTCCAACTCAGCTGTTTCAGGTGAATCCGCTGAAGGGCATCCACCCCAAGATCCGAAGACGTGTGTTCGGACGTCGCGGAAAGACTGCCAAGGCTAAAAAGGTCTAGATGGCATTAGTTTCGAGGCTTGTGGAAAGGTCTCCCGGACTTTCCTTCTCGACAAGTGCTTTCTTGAGTTTCCGGTATCATACAGCAATGCTCCCAGTAGCATGCAATGTGCTCCTCGTGAGCGAAGCTTCACTTCTTCGGCCTCTATGGCCCCATTTCGATTATCCTTAAGAAATAAGATATATGAATGATCTATCTCCATACTCGACCACCTTACTCGTGATCCTTAACCACGGACTAGAAAGGCAAATCAGTCCAGCATTCAGTACTGATTTGTCAGTCTTGGGTCATGAAGTCTTGCTATAGCTAAAATTTGCATTGCATATAAAGGTCGTGTATCTATTTCATGTATGGCTGAATATGTAATACAGTAATGGATTTTGAAGAAGAAAGAGATAAAGGTGTATACAGAAGGCTAAAGATAACAAACTATCTATCTTACACTAGTCCTACCGATTACTCCAAGGTCCGGACTAATATCGGTTTCAAATTTACCAGTGAGTACCCTTTGAAACCAAGGTCCCAAGACTACCACTCACAAACAACCATAGGCACATGCTGAATCTGCGCAGACTTGTCAAGATCGCGGCAATAAGTGACCTTCTGTCTGTCCGCATGTTCCCTGCATGAATGCGCCTGATCACCACACCACAAGGCTCCTGGGTTTCCAGTGCCATCGTTCTTGTACTGGCAGTCTCCATCTTGAGTCTTGACATCGTATGTGCCACCAGGAAAGTAGGTGCCCCTCAGAGCATCGACTGAAAAGGTAGCAATAGATACGTCGGCATGAGTGGCGAGAGCGGGATTCAGCGCACATTGCGATGCAGTCCCAAAGTCGGTGGAGTAGAATAGCCAGTTCATTGTGTCGTAGAAGTCTTTGTCATTCGGGACTCCGTGGCGCTTGTTCTCGAGGATGATGTTGAGTGCCTTGGTGGGACCTGCGGGAGGCGCCGGCTGCTCGGGCGAAGAATCATCGTCGTCTTCGTCTCTCTTCTCATAGGCTGCGTTGGGAGTGCCGAACATGCCCTCAAAGTACTTCTCGGTCGCATACCATGCGTAGCTATCAGCTGCAAAGAGAGGAATCAGTTAGTGCCAGACCTTGTACAACTTGTTGCCTGCTGCCTACCATTCTTGGCCGTACGAGCGCGCCAGTTCTTGTTTCTGGCGAGTCTTTCCACCATTCTGATCCCATAAGCCTTGGCATTTGAGTCGTCGTTGAGAAGTTGATCGATGACAACAACTTGAGAATTCCGTCAGTATTTGTAGCTTAATTATCATTGCGACAAGAACCACTCACCGTCATTCGTCGATGTCTCTGCCAGCGCGGTAAGATGTGTCAGCTCGTGAAGCAGGATTTTACCCTTGCCGACCATGAGATTAGGGTTCTTTCTGTCCCCCTCTGGCGCCTTTCGGAGATTGTCAACTATCTCCCCCAGAAACTCTTGACCGGGTGCCCAAAATGGATCGCAGAGAACAATGGTAGACTTCTCAATGGTCGCCTCGGTGGAAAATGCATAGGCACCGATAGAACCAGATGAAGACTGAATCACATTTTTACATGTAACTTGGTCATTTACTCCCCTGTGGTCCTGGTAGATATCTTGGCAAGAAATCTGCATCTTGCGACCATTCTTACTCAGTTCCTCGATATTGTGGAAAATAGCTGTCGACTGGTTAGCTCATGACTTTCGTAGCTTGCGACAAGAAGGGGAGGTTCTCACTGTATATACGGGATATATCCTCGAACCTTAGGTTGATGTCATCTCCAAAGATTCTAGCCTCGATCGTGCCGGGAGGATTAAACTGTTTTGAAACGCCGACAAGCGTGACCACATCGGCCCAGGCCTTCTCGATGTCCTGGCGTTGAGAATCACTGCAAGCATCAAAGCTGACGAAGGGCGTGTCGCCAGGGACATTTTGGCGTGGCTGGATTCCTACTGGCTTGGCGAGAGTGGTGGAAGGTAAACCGAGGAGTAAAAGGCCAATGGCCGCCATTCGGGTTATGGTAGAAGCCATGGGTTAAAGTCTTGAAAATGATTGAATGTAGGGAAGCTGAAGTAGTTGGCTGATAAGGCTTATTGCTAGAGGTAATGCGATGTCTTATATTACTCTACTCGGCTGTATGGCCTCGTTTTCTGTCCATTTAAAAACGATTTTGCCATTGCCGCAAGAAGTGGAGTTTGCGCAAAGGATTTTAATTAAAGGATTTCTAATAAAGGATCTGCACAGCCGAGTTATGTGCGCAGTCAGCAGTCTATAGAATGAATGAATCTAGGTTTCTTAAAGAAGCTTAACTATCCGTGCTTCAATGCAGATTAAACGGAATTCCGTTTAGATCGGAGATTTTAGACATGGATATTCCTGTATAATTAAAGTGGAATTGGGGTCCTTTTAATAGAAAGGATTCGAATGGTGGTCAAATAATTTAACTAGATGGGGCTGAGTAATTATAAAACAGGGCTTAGCGATTACTAACAGGATCTTTTGAGCCCAATGGCTCGAGGCACCTTGTTCATCCCTAGCAGTCTGCCTTGTTTTGCAAAAACTGTGCTATAAATGTGTATAATTAAATTTAAGCTTAGACTGTAAGGCTCACTACTGTAGTTGGATGTTTTTTTTACTAGCTAAGCCGAGATAGGACTTGCGAACCTGGCTCCTCCCAGGCTTGAGTCTTGGGGTCACGCGTGTAAGCCTTACATTCTTTGCTCACTGGGTCTTACCCTCAATAGCAACAGACCAGATTTGCTGAACACATCGAGCCCAGCTTCAAAAGCGCCCTGGATCCATCCATGAGTAAAGCTAGCCTGCTCACCCGCAAAGAATACCCTATTCTCCCAATCAGGCTTCTGCATGGTATCCAAGAACTTGGTCTTCTGCATCGGACGGAAGTAGCAAAATGCGCTTCCGCCAGCCAGTTCATCCGCTGGGAAGACCTGAGATGCCCAAGCTTCGAGCAAGTCTAGCGACTTGGCTCCGGGGAAGATCCTGTTCAGGTTCTCAGCGGCGATTTGAATTCGGCGGTCTGGGGAGAGAGATCCGAGGATAGTGGCATCCTGCTCGAAAGTGTATGCTGCCATGATGACACCGCGGTTTGAATGTTTGAACTGAGTGTTGTCTTTTGTCTTGGGGAACATGGTGTAACGGATAGGAAGGTCGCTGGGGAGACCACCGTTTAGACCTTGGCCGTGCTTAGTGAAGACCTCTTCCCACCATCTCTTCTTGTACTGAAGAAGAATCTTGGTTACTTCAACGTAACGAACGTCTCGAACTGCCATTTCCTGCATGGGAATAAAGGGCTTGGACTTTGCAATTGTTCGCTGCACAGTGTACGGGATCGCGAGGATAAGATAGTCAGAGGAGATGGATTTCTTCAGGCTGTTGGCTGTGACTTCGTAGGTCACCTTGAACGGAGCCTGCAGAGAATTTGGTGGTCAGATTGTTCATGGACACCTATCTCCGTAATAAAGTGACTAACTTTTTTTTTCTCTTGCTAGAGACGAAGGCGTTAGGGACAACATCCATCCCCTCTTAAAGCTACTTCATGCTCACCTACTCACCGCCTTTGTTACTTGACAAAAACGCACCCTTGAACAATTTCTAAAGCTAATTAATAGCTTCAATAATTTCAATTAATTATTTACCATATAAAATCTCTCTTAGTATATCCAAGATCCCAAAACCAAGCATTCTGAAACCTATTGAAGCCCGTAATAATCCAGTTATATCCACCTTCACGATGCGTAGGGCAATGTGTTATCTGGCCCATAGATAATAAACCCCAACATACTTTCTCACTCTTGTGCTCAGCTCTGAGAAGCAGCCAGGAGAGCATCTGCGGCAATACAAATATGAAAAAGTACAACATACCAAGGGTAATCCTTCTCCCATTGCTTCGCTTCTTTTGAAACAGAAAACGGATGGAACCTATCAGGAACCAAAAGTATCCAACAAGCCCCCTCAAATAGAACGCTATGAAATATACATCGGGGAATCTCCAGAAGATTGGGCGAAGAAGACCCATCTTATACAGCCCTCTGCGGCTATGCCACCAAGGAGCTGTCCCGAAAACATGCTCGTAACATTGAGAATACTCTTGTTTGTAGGGGCCGAAAATAGAAAATATTCGTTCGACGTGGGTCTCGAAACCACTACATCCACCTGTCCTGATTGGCAAGTCACCAGCTAGGATATCCTGACAACGACCCTCTTCGCGGTATTGGGGATGTGCCTCGCAAAACTCTCTCTCACTGAGAAGAAGTTGATAATGCGCCAGTCGTGCAGAGTCAATTGCATATTTCAACGATGCAGCCGCGCATGTAATTGTGAAAATCGTCAACAGAGCCTTGAGGATGAGTATGTGTTTTTTCTTGAGAGCTTCATAAGCGGCATGGCCCAAACTGAGAACTTGACCGATCATTCCTGTATCATAGTTCAATTGGTCAGGCAGGCCCTGGAATATGCCCGTGACAGCGTTAAAGAGGGAGTCCATGATGGGGATGACATAGAAGTCAGGAAAAAGAGGTCAATGTTTAGGAATTCTTCTTGCTCATGATTTTAAAATTCATGGCCTTTATATATTAATCTTCTAGCGCCACAACGTGACCTTCATATGATCAGCTCAGCCCCTACTGAATCACCAACTACAATTGAGATGCCATGGCACAAAATACACACTGCCTCCACAGACCAAACTCTGTGGTCTGAACCTTTGCGACTATGTTTGTCACATGAACGCTATAGCTACTCTGCCTTTACCTGAAAGGGAAATACAATAACTTGGGAATCAGTAAGAATCATCTAGGGTAAGCCACAACTACGTCACTAAAATTCCCAAAAGACAAAACCTCCGACAGCCTGCGGAAGGACATCATGTGGCAGAAGCAAATCCGCCAATCAGAGGTGGCCAGGTCAGCCCGGATGATAAGCAAGAAAATTAGCATAGCTGCTTTACCTTTGTTTGTGCAATGCAGCAATGCTAAGCTGGGACGGAACACCTCCGCCTGGGTAGACCTGGTTAAGCAGACAGAGTATGAATGAAGTTACCCTATATTTTTACAGCATTACAAGGATGACTAATAAGTCAGGCGACATCGGTGAAGGTCATGCCAATTAAGCGTACGAGTTAGCTATAACTAACTCACCAGTCATCTGCCATATTCTTCCCTTTTTCGCATCCATGATCTGAGAATTCGGCAACTCAATGCCCGGAGTAAAGACCTCCGACCGTTCACCCGCTGCCGGTCCAATGCCCCCATCGGCTCCGTTTGCCCCGAACCAGAAACATTGGTCACGCTCACGTGCGGGGACTCACCATCTAACCAACTCGAGCGCAAAGACCCCACGGCACATTAACGAATCTGGGGTAGATCCGGGGTAAAAACGCGCAGCGGGCATCGGCCCAAGTCTCTCCCCCACAAGCAAGCAAGTTTTGGGGTTTGATGAATGGTACGAGTTCCTCGGTTCATCTACCGGAGAGGGAAATGTCACTGTCAACTTGGTTCCAACCCCACAAAGTCAGATTGGATAGATATAAAGAGACTGTGGAGATCTTCAAAACGAAACACAAACACCAGACTCAACCATCTTTACTTCCACTTGAGTCAAGTCTGCTTATCTTCAAGATGTCGAAGCAAGTTGCCGAAGAAACTCACCTCCCCGACGCTGACGCCAATGACTTCCAGGGTCTCGTCCTCGCCGATGTCATCCCCCGCGATCGTAAGCCATGGTACTCCGACTGGACATTATGGAAACTCAACCTCCTTCTCCTCAGCGGTCTCTTGACTCAGACCGCCACCGGTTTTGACGCGAGTATGCTGAATGGAGCGCAGTCACTACCGCAATGGCAGTCATATTTCGGCGAACCAAAGGGAACGCGTCTTGGCGCTATGACGTTTGGACCCAATGGTGGTGTTCTCATTTCGATCCTTATTTCATCCCAACTTTGCGATTGGCTTGGACGAAGAGTGCCCATTCTCATCGGATCGGTTACTATCATTGTTGGCGCGATTGTTCAGACTTGCTCGTACAACTATGGCATGTTTGTGGCCTCGCGCTTCATCATCGGTTTCGGTCTCGGTATTGTTTCCACTGCGGCGCCTCCTCTCCTCTCCGAAGTTACATACCCGACGCATCGCGGAAAGATGACTTCTTTCATGATGGTCTCCTGGCCACTTGGTGCTATCATCGCTGCTTGGGTCACATACGGAAGCTTCCAGATGCAGAGCTCTTGGGCATGGCGTCTTCCCAGTCTTCTGCAGGGCGCTTTTTCTGTTGTTCAGGCTTCGTTGGTCATGTTTGCGCCTGAATCGCCTCGATGGTTGATCTACAAGGGTCGATACCAGGAAGCGAAGGACATTCTCGTCAAGTGGCATGGTTACGGAGACCCCAACTCGAGACTTGCACGATTCGAAATGGCCGAGATTGCAGCGACTCTTGAGATTGAGAAGGTCCAAAAGAAGTCGCGCTGGGCTGAGTGGATCTCTACTCGCGGTAACTGGCATCGATTCTTTCTGGCTCTGTACATCCCCGCCATGTTGCAGTGGTCGGGCAATGCCCTCACCTCGTACTATCTCTCCAAGGTCCTCAACTCGATCAACATTACCGACCACAAGACCCAGCTTCTTCTCAACGCCGGTCTCCAAATTTGGGGCTTTCTCTCGGCTGTTGTCTTTGCCACAATGATTGACAAGTTTGGTCGGCGCAGACTCTTCCTCGTCGGTATGTCAGGTATGGGGGTATCCTACATCATCTGGACAATCTGCTCTGCCCGCAACCAACAGGAGAACTTTGAACACATCGGCTACGCTGGTGCAGTTTTGGCCATGATCTTTGTCTTTTCGTTCTGGTATCACGCCTGTTCTCCCATTGGAGCCACCTATATCATGGAGGTCACACCGTACTCGCTCCGTGCAAAGGCATCTATGCTGTACCAGCTCACCGGTAATTTAGCGGGTGTTTACAACGCTTTCGCCAACCCTGTTGCGATGGAGGCTATTGCTTGGAAGTACTACATAGTTTGGTGTGTTGCTATTGCTGTTCACTTGACTTTGATCTTCTTCTTCTTCCCCGAGACCAAGGGCTATTCTCTTGAGGAGGTGGCAGAGATCTTTGATGGACCTGATGCTCCCGTCGGTGCGAATGCGATTGGGCAGAAGAAGATGGACGACATGGCGATGCATAAGGAATGAGAGGCAAAGGACTTGAGGGATTTATGCACTGACCTTGATCCTAAATGATGAAAAGTTTAGGTAACTTATACAAGTTTATGATGGGTTTAGGTTCGTAGAGACATGAGGTAGAAAGGAAGTGAATTGACTATTACGAGCTACTGTACTAGCCCAGTGACTACCAACGCCACAGTTGTCCTATTGACACTGAGACTACCCAAAATCCAATAAGTTACGCAAGGAAAGGTTACAAAAGAAAAGTTCCACACAGATAAAGACTCCGTCGTCTCTCGCCTAACTATACTACGAGTTGCCATTAAAGCGCCTCAGCTGTAGTAGGAAAGAAAAGTGCATTGTTAAGACAGCTCACAACAGCGTCGCCGCTACCCTGAAGAACGCTCAAGCAATCAGCCGCGTCTCCTTCTCCGAACGGCCCAAGAGCACTGTTGCAAGCGTCAAGGTTCAAGGCAAGTTGAACGGCATTCTGCCCAGCGAGGCTGGAACAAGCCGCTGGGAGTGTCGAGATACACGTTCCAGAGAGGGCATTGTTAAGACAGTTAACGACCACTGAGCCGGAGGTGAAGAGGCCGATACCAGAGGTAGTGCAAGATGCCACGGTACCTGTGTTGTAGTCGCCGAGGGCTGTTCTACAAGCAGGAGCAGCTAAAGCGATAGCGACGGAACCAGTCAAACTGCCAATGCTCTGGCAAGCGTCAGGTAGTGTGAAGCACGCCGGCTGAGGGGTTGGTGTAGGCGTTGGGGTGGCAGTAGTCGTAGGCTCATCGCAGTATGGAAGGCCAGTGACGGTACTCGAGCCGGATGAAATACCAAAAGCGATCTCAAGACACTCAACGATGCTTGTACCTGTTGTAGAGCCAGTGATGTCACCGGTGGACAGACATGTAAGGGCACTTCCAGCGGCAAAGGGACCGAGAGCAACAGCACAAACGGCGACATCGGCAACAAGCTCAAGACCATTGGTATTTGCCAGATCTGTACAAGAATCGGGAAGGGTTGTGATACAACGCTCTTCCAAGGCATCGACGACACAGTTGAAGATACTCAAACCGGAAGAGCCAACGATGGGGGTGGTCGCGAGACAGGAGGCAACGTTACCAATGGCATAGGGGCCGAGGGCGGTAGTACAGAGAGCGAGGACAGGGATGAGAGCTAGACCGTTGGTAGTCTCGAGTTCTGCACAGGCAGCGGGGAGAGCCACGGCACAGGAACCTGAAACGTTTGGCGAAGGGATACACTCGGTTGCAGAGGAGGTCTGGGGCTCAGAAGTGGTTGGGCTGGCGGATGTTGGGGCTTCGGTCGTAGCAGGCTCAGCAGATGTCTCTGCGGCGGATGAGGTGGGCTCGGTGCTTGTCTCTGGTGCGGCTGAAGAGGACTCGGGAGCAGATGTCTCAGGGGCGGTGGAAGAAGCAGCAGAAGAAGTCTCTGCGGCGGATGAGGTGGGCTCGACGCTGGTCTCGGGGGCAGCAGAGGAGGACTCGGGAGCAGATGTCGCGACAGGGGCTGAAGACGTATCGGCTGCGCTACTGGTAGAATCAGTGTCGGCAGAAGATGTCTCAGCGGGCTCGGAGGACGTGGCTGGGGCAGATGAACTCTCAGCCGCTGAGGAACTGGCTGGAACATCACTGGAAGTCTCGGCAGGAGAATCAGAAGACGTCTCAGCGGGTACGGAGGAGGAGGAGGTAACGGGGGCATCCGAGGTAGCTGGTGAAGACGACTCCACGACGGGCGAAGAAGTAGTACTAGCGACAGCCTCGGAGCTGCTGGTAGGTTCGGTACCAGCTGAAGAAGTCTCAGCTGCGTCAGAAGATGTGGCAGGTGCAGAGTCTGAAGAGCTGCTAACACCAGTATCGCTGGATGTCTCGACGGGGACATCAGAAGAAGTCTCAGGGGTATCCGACGTTGCGGGAGAAGAAGTGGCACTGGCACCAGAGTCATCGGAAGTGCTGGTGGGCCCAGAACCGGATGAAGATGACTCAGGTATATCGGAGGAGGTTGCAGCAGCAGATGAGCCAGCGTCGCTTGAGGTCTCCGCAGGTACATCAGCTGTAGATGAAGACTCTCCAGCGGGGGCTGATGAGGACTCAGTGTCGGCTGATGAAGTTGGCGAAGCATCAGAGGTAGACGAGGCACCGGCATCTGAAGAGCTACCAGCGCCAGAATCACTGGACGTTTGTACAGGGGAACCCGATGTAGCAGAGGATCCATCGGTTGGCGCAGCAGTAGAGCTGGCGGGAGAGTCGCTGGTCGAGGCACCTGAGGAAGTCTCGGGAACGTCAGAGGTAGCAGCGCCGGAGGAGGCACCGTCATCAGATGAAGTGTTTACACCAGCCTCACTGGAAGTCTCGGCAGGGGCATCGGAAGTGGCCGAAGACTCAGCACCAGCCGATGTAGTAGCTTCAGCGCCGGAGGTTGATGAGGTACCAGCATCGGAAGAGCTGTTGGCGCTATCACCAGTGGAAGTCTCGGCAGGGCCATTTGAAGTAGCAGAAGACTGCTCGGATGCTGCAGATGTGGGGGCAGTGGAAGCATCACTGGAAGCGCCTGAGCTGGCGGCGGCACCTGAGGAAGTCTCAGGGGCGCCGGAGGTAGCAGGTCCAGAAGAGGTCTTTGAGGCAACGCCTGAGGTACCGGAAAACTCACCAGCATCAGACGAAGACTCAGCGGGAGGAGCAGATGTGTTAACGCCAGAGCTAGAAGAAGCATCAGGCCCTGATGATGTAGTGGCGGCACCCGAGTCAGAAGATGAAACACCGGTGGTCTCAGAACCGGGACCGGAGGTCTCAGCGGGGATACCAGAGGACTCTCCAGCAGCAGCAGAAGAAGACTCTCCTGGGTTGGCGGAGCTCTCGGAAGGAGTGCCGGAAGTGGAAGAGCCACCAGATCCTGAAGAATTGTTTGAAGGCTCTTCGGCGGAACTAGAAGTCTCTGTACCAGCTCCCGATGAGGTAGTAGCGGCACCTGAGTCAGAGGTTGAGGAAGCGCCGGTTGCAGGAGAACTAGAGGTATCTGGGCCTGATGAAATGTCAGTGATCTCTTCAGAAGAAGAAGATGAACTAGAGATTTGTGTAATAAATCCTGATGAGGTGAAAGTCATGAAGGTAGGTCCAGTGGTGCTAGCAGATGTGGCTCCGAATCCAGTTGAGGATGTCTCTAGGCCTGACTGAGATGAAGTGAGTTCAGTGGGAGCACCAGTTGAAGCCTCGACTCCAGTTGAGGTGGTCTCTGAACCAGAGTCGGACGATGAAGGCTCAGTGGAAGCTTCAGCTGACGTGGTCTCTGAGCCCGAACCGGTGGAAGCCTCAGTGGCAATTCCGGTAGAGGCACCGGATCCAGTAGATGCAGTCTCTGAGCCAGAACTAGATGAAGCTCCTGATCCAGTTGAAGTCGACTCTGCACCGGGTTCAGTGGAGGTTGCCTCTGCACTGGATCCAGTTGAAGCAGTCTCTGAGACAGAGCCAGTGGAGGTTGTATCTGAGCCTGAGCCAGATGAAGCTCCTGACCCAGTCGAAGTAGTCTCTGCACCAGATCCAGTTGAAGCAGTCTCTACACCAGAGCCAGATGACGCCTCAGTTGTAAGCCCAGTAGAAGAAGCTTCTGTGTCGATAGAGGTACCACTGGTAGAGACAGGGACTCCAGTGCTGACAGTCTCTGAAGCTGAAGCCGAAGAAGATGCACCTGGTCCAGAGGATGAAGTGGCACCAGTAGGCTCAGAGGTACCAGAGCCTCCAGATGAGGCCTCAGGTCCAGCGGATGAAGTCTCAGAGCTGAGGTCTGACGAAGAGGCTGCAGAGGGAACTCCAGTTGAAGATCCTTCAGATCCCTCAGATACACTGGTAGTCGAAGCGACGGCGCCGGTAGTGCCTGACTCGCCAGCATCAGCCGAAGAGGAAGCAGCTGATTCCACCGGGGTGGTCTCCGAACCTGAGTCAGATGATGTAGCACCAGAGGAGGCTCCTGTTGAAGATCCTTCAAAATCGCTAGAGGCAGTGGTGGTAAAGGCAGGGGCACCGGTGCTTGATTCCTCGACAATTGTCGAGGAAGCACCCGAGGTTTCCAAGCCAGTACCAGGTGAAGTAGCGCCAGTAGGGATTCCTGTTGAAGAGCCTCCAGAGCCATCGGACGTACCAGCTGTAGTAGCTGAGGCACCAGTGCTTGACTCCTCTCCAGCGGCGGTTGAAGAAGCACCCGATCCTGCTGAGGAGGTCTCAGCACTGCCATCAGAGGATGTAGCAGCAGAGGGGATACCAGTTGAAGATTCTTCAGAGCCATCAGTGTTTGTAGAGGTAGGGGCACCAGTGTCAGTCTCTGTGAGTGAAGCAGATGAAGCACCTGAATTGGCTCCAGATGTCTCGGTACCGGAGGCGGATGATGCTTGACCAGTGGGAACTCCAGTCGTGGATCCTTCAAAGGCACCCGAGGTGCTGCTTGCAGTACCCGCGGTATCAGTGTTGCCAGTCTCCGTAAGCGGAGCAGAGGAACCACCAGTTGCCGCTGAAGATGTTCCAGCGCCAGAGCCCGATGATGTCTCGCCGGTAGGAGCTCCCGTTGCAGATGCATCAGAAGTACTACCGGTAGCGCCAGTGTTGCCATCTGTCTCCGAAACTGATACCGGAGAAGTGCCTGATGCAGCTCCAGAAGTCTCACTACCAGAAGTCTCAGTGCCAGAGCCAGATGAGGCAGGCCCAGTAGGAACTCCTGTTGAGGATCCCTCAGAGACAGCTAAGGTGCTACTTTCACCGCCAGGTCCAGCAGTGCTAGAAGCGCCACTAATACTACTAGTCTCTGATGGGGAATCTGAAGAAGTGCCCGATCCAGCTCCAGAAGTCTCGACTCCGGAAGACTCAGCACCAAAGCCAGAGGTGGTAGCACCAGTGGGAGCTCCTGATCCAGTTGAAGATCCGTCAGAGGCATCAGAGGTACTGCTTACAGTCTCAATACCGCCAGTGTTTCCATCGGTCGAGGTATCTGAGGAAGCACCTGATGGAGCCGCGCTAGACTCTGAACCTGATCCAGAGGACGAAGCTGAGGGAGCTCCAGTGGAGGAGACTTCAAAGCCACCAGAAGTGGTGCTTGCAGAGCCTGGCGAACCGGTGTTAGCATTGGTTGCAGTATCCGAAGAAGACCCTGATGCGATTGGGGATGTCTCTGAGCCAGACTGCGAGGATGAAGCTCCAGTAGGAAGTCCAGTAGATGATCCTTCAAAACCACCAGATGTAGTGCTTCCGGATTCAGAGACACCAGTGTTACCAGTAGTCTCCGGCCCTAGAGTTGAAGAAGCACCTGATCCGTCTGAAGATGTCTCTGCGCCAGTGCCAGATGTGGCAATAGTGGGAAGTGTTGAAGATCCACCAGAGCCGTCAGAGGTGCCAGTAGACTCGAAGCCGCCAGTGTTGCCATCAGTGAAGGTATCTGAAGATGCACCGGATGCGGATGAAGTGGCCTTCTGACCAGTTACAGAGGAGGAAGCTCCTGAAAGGACCTCAGTAGAAGTTATTCCAGAGTCACCGGAAGATGAAGCTGAGGGAGCTTCAGTGGAGGATCCTTCAAAGCCACCAGAACTGGTACTTCCAGAACCAGGATCGCCAGTATTGCCATTGGTCTCAGATGCAGTACCTGATCCAAACGAAGACGTCTCTGAACCGGGCTCGGAGGATACAGCTCCAGAGGAAATCTCCGTCGACGATGGGCCATAGGTCACAATAACTGTGGCTGTGCAGTCAGGTGATCGCATATCTTGTCCGTCTCGACGCATGAGGATCGGGCAGCCGGACGGAAGAGGCAGCGTAGTTGTCCCAGGAGTCGGACCAGTAGTTGTCATAGTAGTGAAAGGCCCGGTAAATTGACCCTGTGTGACAGAAGTGGTGCTCGTGGAGCCAGTGGCAGCGGTGTTGCCAGTCTCTGTAGCTGGGACCGATGAGGTATCAGAACCCTGTTGTGACGCGGCGCCGGAGGTGCTTGAAGCTCCATCAGAGCTTCCCGTGGCAAAGGATGACTGACTACCAGCACCAGAGGTTGACTCTGTGCCCGATGGAGAACCAGTAGACTCGCCAAGGCCAGTGTCGGTGCCACCAGAGCTACCAGTGTTGCCGTTGGTAGAGGAACCGGAAGCTTCTGAGCTCTGTTGGGATACCGTACCAGAGGTACCCGGGCCTCCAGCACCAGACGTCTCTTGACTCTGCGACCCAGAGGTTGGCGGTGATCCTGAAGCAGCAGTAGTGGTCAAAGATCCATCGTTGCCAGTAAAGGTAGTGCTTGGAGACTCAGTACCAACGGTGCCACCGCTGGTCTCGGTATCCGAAGTTGAGGACGCAGAGGAAGCACTTGAACTCTCCTGGGATACGGGACCCGAGGTACTGAAGGCAGACTCGGAGCTACCAGTAACAGAAGCTGACAAGTCACCCGATGACACTCCAGTATAGGAAGTGCTGCTCGCAGAGCCAGAGTTGCCATCGGTGAAGGAATCAGAGGTAGAGGATGGAGAAGAAGAAACATCTGAACTTTGCTGGGAGGGGGAATCGGAAGTGCTTGAAGCGCCAGAGTCGGAGCTTCCGGGGGAAGACGTTGACTGACCTTGAGAACCATCAGAGGTTGATGAAACACCTGAGCCATCGCTAGTTCCGGTGGCTCCAGGGGATACTGTCGAAACACGCGTGGGCTCGATCACGATCACGGTACCGATAGGATCCGTTCCAGATGGTGCCAGAGTTATACTTGTTTCAATGGGCCCACTACCTGTGATGGTGGTGTAGGGACCAGTGAAGGTAGAACCAGGTGCTGAAGTCGAGGGCTCGAGGATAATGACAGTGCCGATGGTATCTGTGCCTGACGGGGGAAGTGTCAAGGTAGATGCACCAGTAGCGGTACCTGTGTTGACGCCAGTGATAGTAGTGAAAGGCCCAGTAAATGTCGAGGCAGGAGCTGAAGTCGAAGGTTCAAGAACAATGACAGTTCCGATGGTGTCAGTTCCTGTTGGGGGCAGAGTGATGGTGGATACCCCTGTGCCTGTACCTGTGTTGATACCAGTGATCGTGGTGAAAGGACCGGTGAACGACGAAGCAGGGACTGATGTTGATGGCTCGAGTACAATCACGGTTCCAATGGTATCGGTTCCTGATGGTGGGAGAGTGACTGTTGAGGCTCCTGTGGCGGTACCCGGGCTGACACCAGTTATAGTGGTGAATGGACCAGTGAATGTTGACGCAGGTGCTGATGTTGAAGGTTCCAACACAATGACTGTACCGATGGTGTCTGTTCCAGATGGAGGGAGTGTGATGGTCGAGGCTCCCGTCGCAGTACCCGTGTTGACACCAGTGATGGTAGTGTAAGGTCCAGTGAAAGCGGGAGCTGAAGTTGAGGGCTCCAACACAATAACGGTGCCGATAGTGTCAGTTCCAGAGGGCGGCAAGGTGACGGTCTGGGCTCCCGTAGCTGTGCCTGTATTCACGCCAGTGATAGTGGTGAATGGGCCTGTGAACGTGGTTGGGGTAGCAGCAGTAGATGGCTCCAGGACAATCACGGTGCCGATCGTATCTGTACCAGAAGGCGGCAGAGTGACGGTCTGAGCTCCAGTCGCTGTACCAGTGTTCACGCCTGTGATGGTCGTGAAGGGTCCGGTGAAAGTGGTAGGTGCAGCTGAAGTTGAAGGCTCCAAGACGATAACAGTACCGATAGTATCCGTGCCAGAAGGAGGCAGGGTCAGAGTTGAAGGGGCAGTTGCTGTTCCAGTGTTGACGCCTGTAATGGTAGTGAAGGGGCCCGTAAAGGTTGTTGGGACTGCAGAAGTAGAAGGCTCTAGGATGATGACAGTGCCGACTGTATCCGTACCACTAGGAGGGAGGGTCAACGTGGAAGCGCCAGTAGCTGTGCCAGTGTTGACGCCGGTTATCGTTGTGAAGGGACCGGTAAAGGTTGTACGAGTGGAAGGCTCCAAAACGATGACCGTGCCAATAGTGTCGGTGCCTGAGGGAGGCAGAGTGATGGTAGAAGCACCAGTTGCAGTTCCGGTGTTGACACCCGTGATAGTGGTGAATGGTCCGGTGAAAGGCCCAGTGGCACTGGCGCTGGTTGAAGGCTCAAGTACGATCACAGTACCAATGGTATCAGTACCGGAAGGAGGTAGAGTAACTGTAGAAGATCCAATGCCAGTGTTGACGCCAGTGATGGTGGTGAAAGGACCCGTGAAGGTTGTGCGTGTTGAGGGCTCGAGAACAATCACAGTACCGACCGAGTCAGTGCCAGTGGGGGGAAGAGTCACAGTTGAGGCACCAGTTGCAGTCCCAGTGTTCACGCCGGTGATGGTAGTGAAAGGTCCTGTGAAAGTCTTGGTTGTCGAGGGCTCTAAGACGATCACCGTACCGATAGTATCGGTACCAGAAGGAGGGAGGGTGACTGTAGAAGAACCAGTGCCAGTATTCACGCCAGTAATTGTTGTAAAAGGACCAGTGAAGGTCTTGGTCGTGGATGGTTCCAGTACAATGACAGTACCGACCGTGTCGGTGCCTGAAGGCGGGAGTGTCACTGTAGAGGCGCCAGTACCTGTGTTGACACCAGTGATGGTAGTGAAAGGACCAGTAAAGGTTGTGCTTGAAGGAGGACCAATCACGATAACAGTACCGCTTGGGCCACCACCTGAGGGAGGAAGGGTGACGGTGGTCGGGATGGGACCGGCTCCTGTGATGGTGGTAAAGGGACCAGTGAAAGTGCTTGAAGGCTTAGTGGAAGAGGGCTCAAGAATGACAACAGTTCCAGTTGAGTCGGTACCAGAGGGTGCCAAAGTGAGAGTCGCAACACCAGTGCCGGTGTTGATACCGGTGATGGTGGTGAAAGGGCCTGTGAAGCTAGAGGCAGGAGCAGTAACTGAAGGCTCGAGGATGACAACCGTGCCGGTTGGGTCAGAGCCAGATGGGGCCAGTGTAAGTGTTGCAGTTAGACTTCCTGAGTTGACGCCGGTGATTGTGGTGAAGGGGCCAGTGAAGGTGCTTCGCGGTCCAGTTGTGCTGGGCTCAAGGACGATGACAGTACCTACTGAGCCTGTACCAGAAGGAGGAAGAGTAACAGTCGTGCCTGATGAGCCGGTGTTCACTCCAGTGATGGTTGTGAAGGGACCAGTGAAGGTAGTTGGCTTCGATGTCCCACTGGGTTCGAGGACGATGACAGTGCCGGTGGGATCTGAACCTGAAGGGGGAAGGGTAACAGTTGAAGCGGCGGTGCCGGAATTGACGCCTGTGATTGTGGTGAAGGAACCTGTGAAGGTCGTCCGCTGCGCAGTTGTGCTTGGCTCAAGGACAATGACCGTGCCGACACTATCAGTGCCTGAGGGGGGAAGTGTGACTGTAGTTCCAGTAGAACCAGTGTTGACTCCAGTGATAGTAGTGAAAGGGCCTGTGAAGGTGGTCTTCTGAGTACTGGTGCTAGGCTCGAGGACAATGACAGTGCCGATAGAGCCTGTGCCAGAGGGAGGGAGTGTCACGGTCGTACCAGCCGAACCAGTGTTGATACCAGTAATGGTGGTGAACGGACCAGTGAAGGTACCCTTCGAAGTGGCAGAGTTGGGGTTGGGGACACCAGAGGAAGCATGTCCAGATCCAGGTGATGTGTTTGTAGGTCCAATAACGATAACAGTGCCAGTGCCATCCGTGCCAGATGGTAGGATAGTGAGAGTCGTTGCCGGAGACTTACCTGTGTTAGTGGAGGAGGGCTTGGAACCATGAGATGTTGGATCAATCACAATGACAGTTCCAGTGCCACCAGTACCAGAAGGAGGGAGTGTCACAGTAGTAGCCTGAGATCCCGGTCCATCAGCCGTGATAGTCGTATACGGACCAGTGAAAGTCTTGCTTTGGCTACCAGAGGGGACAACCACGATGACAGTTCCGCTGGGGTCATTGCCCCCAGGGGGAAGAGTCAAAGTGGTTGGGTGACTTCCTGCAGGCCCATTGTTTGTAATAGTCGTATACGGGCCAGTGAAGGCAGGACGTGTAACACCGGAACCACCGGAGCCACCCGATGGGTTGACTATGATAACGGTTCCAGTGTGATCATTGCCAGACGGGGCTCGGGTGATCGTAGTGGGGTTCGATCCGGGGTCGTTACTAGTGATGGTCGTATAGGGACCAGTAAAGTACGGTTCCGCGTTCCTAAATGCAAGCCATCAGAACTAGTCTTCTTCAAGCTCGATTAATGGATAAACTTACCCAGTGATGTACCTAGTTGAAGTCTTCGTGATAGTAAACGCAGTGACCAAGGTAGTAGGAGCACCAGTGATAGGAATCGTAGTCCCATCAATAGTAAGCACCGTATTACTAGGAAACACAGCACTGATACTGACAGGCTGAAGCCCAACGATAACCTCAGGCTGGACCTTGACGATAGAGACACCATCGGGGCACTCTTCCGTAGGTCGAGCTTGGGTAGTTGAGCCCAGGAGCAAAAGCTCAGGGATAAAACGACGAAGACGCATTGTCAAAGCGAAAGACACCCAAAACGATTGTTGTAACAAAGGGATGAAGAAAGAGAGTGTTGGTGATGGATATCGAGTCTTCTAACTGCAGAAGACTCTGATATTTATGGATAAGGTTCTGAATAAGGGGATGGAGTACATCACGAATGACTTCCCCAAAGCGAACATATAACTGAGAGTGGCATGTTCAAGCTAGCTACTAAGGTTTGTCTTGTTGAGTTATTCTCTAAGCATCTGGGCAAGGGCGAAGACATACCGTCAGGAATGCAAAGATACTAAAGAGTTCAAGTGAAGTTATTTCCAGCCCACCTCGCTTAGAAGCTATATCGACGATAAATCAACCGTATTCGTTATCCTCTCGCTTCATAACGCCACTAAATTCCTAGAATGTCATGATGTTATCCTTTTCAAATATCCCTCTGTCTGCTTTAGGCATCGTAAGGTCTTGGGATGGTGTTGAGGGGGAACCCTTTCTGGTTGACTCGTTGGTGATGATTCGGAAGGCCCTGAAGTATAAGCCATATTAACTCTGCCCTAGCTAAGACAGAGTCGTTACCCGCGGGATCTGAATGGGTGAAAGTGGATATAACGGGAGTTTGATAGGGCGCGAGGGGTTGTGAGGGAGAGGTTGTGTAACGATCCACGTTGGTAGGAAGGGCATTGCCGAGACAGACCTTCTACTTCCGGTTATGATTTTCAGCTGGGTGTGCCCGTTGGCAGTTCCAATCATTGTCTAGAATAGACGAGTTGCAAACCCAATCCGGATAGTTGGTTCAGAAAGACATCAGTTTTCACTTTACTCCTGCGGGGACTGCAAGTCGTGATGGTATCATGAACCAATGCAGGGGACATTCCAGCGAGTCTTGGAGGTGTAAGCGATGTGATTAACTTTGCTTTTATTTTCAAGGGGGGGCTAGATCAAGACTGAAGGGGATCGCGTGCCGGATTTGATGTGATTGTTGTTGAGAAGACTTCACGAGTGCGTGGTCCGTAGAAATGGTTAGAGACATGCCAACGCGAAAAACATAAATACTCCAACCATCTTGTCAGAGCTAGAGAGCACCAACGCACATATCATCGCTTCACTCGTTAATCATGTTGTTCACTCCGCTCATTCTTCTCCTTCCCGCTGTTAGTCATGCCTCTTGGTTGCCCATCAGGTTGCCCATCAGGCGAGGACAGCCTTCGATCCCCGAAGACTGTACCGTGACGAGCACTCTTTCCCCTATCACTATGACCAGCATCTATCCTACCTCTACCATTGGGCCCCATGGTTCCGACTCTGGTTCTGGTGGTTCCCATGGTTCTGGTGGCTCTGGCTCTGGCTCTGGCTCTGGTGGCTCAGGTCACGGTCATGTGACAGACGGCGGCTCACTCGTCTACACCACCGCCCTCCCAACCCTCGGCCCCAATGGTCCAGGTGTACATACTTATACCATCACCGCCCCCTGCGCCTCGTCTCACTGCCAGAGACCTGCCCCCACCGAGTGTCCTCCTGGTTTCACCACCACGGCCGTTATCTGCCACGTCTGTGGCGAGCACCCAGTGACCACTACTTTGACTCTGCCTATCGAGTCAGCCACAGCTGCTCAGGGGTCTCACGGTGGGGCCGCCAAGTCTGGCTCTACTCTGACTTCGGTTGTCACGGCCGTAGTTCACAAAACCGTCGCGCCTGTTTCTCCTGCTGAGAGCGTGTACCCGTGGATTTCTCGCGGTGGTCCTCAATTGCCCGATGCCGAGAAACCGTCTCAGGTCCCTGGTGCCACTGTTGGTTCAGATTCTAAGCATGATGGTGCTGGAAAAGGCGACGAATTACCCGACGCGCCTAAGAACACCGGCGCTCCCGAATCGCCGGCTGGTGCGGGCGCTAGTTCTCACAGTACCACTGTGGATGCACCCAACGGAGCCTCTACTGCAGCGGGTAATGAAGCCGGGCACGGAGACGGAGCCGGAGATGAAGCGGGATCGGAATCGGCATCTCCTTCTGATGACGCTAGTCCCTCAGCCGTTGTCGTTACTGGCCGCGCACCCGACAACAAGGTGAACAAATCTGTTGTCCTCAAAGCCTTCCTCTTTGCTACAATGGTCTTGTGTCCTCTCTACATCTAGTCAGAGGGGTGAGTCAGAATGTGGGGTTTCTCTTCTCATAATAAATCGAGCTTTAAGAATTTTACTGTGCCCCTTGTACCTATGCATCCAAGACATGCAGGAGATCGATCTATTAGTTCATCCTTACTTAATACAATTCATCCACTTTTGTTTTGTCGACCAAAGTCATCTTGAAGCCCCGCGATTGGTCGAGTGTTTTAAGCGGCTGAAGTTGAATGTCTCGGCATCGGGTGGGGGGCTCCATTTGGAGGCTCCCCAGGGAATGAAAGAAAAACCAGGACCTTAGCCCTAAGGGATGAAAATCTTAGGTAAATTTAGCCTAAGTTTAGGGGAGTCTTTACTAAGTTTATTTTGACACCCCATATTTAAAGATCGGTGTTTTCTTGCCCCCTGAGGGGCTCCTCCAGCTGAACAGGGGTTTACAACGGCGCCAACGATATGCTAGCCTGTTTTGTCAGCTGTCAACTACAGGGCTAACGGCTCAACTGTCTTACTGATGACGACGTCGATATCAGCCACACTTTAATACTGTTGGTTGTCTCGTAAATTGCAACAATATGATTGAGACCAATATTACATTCATTGGCAGTCGATAATTGACTATTTCTTTCTTTGCCCGGAATTATCCCTCCATCATCTCTCCATTTTGTATCTCCCCCATCAAAGCATCATACCACGCATCAAGAGCCTCATCAATATTGAATCCACCGCCATCCAAGAACTCATTCACCTGGTTAACATACGCTTCTACGCCATCACCCATCGAGAACATAATATCATCGCTAGGGTTAAAAATAAGTCCTTGTGACATTGTGCCAGGGGAGATCGAGTTCATAGCCCCTGGACTAATGCTGGTGAAAATCGTCTTGGCGTAAACGTTGTTTCTCACAGCCCGGAACAAGTCTTTGTACTTTGCCAAATACGGTGCCCTCATGTGAATGATCCCTCGGTCGATCAGGTCTAGGCACATGTCAGTGTCGTTAAAGTGTCGATGGGGCCTCGGGGAGTTATCGCCAGTCTGTGGTAGGGCCATCGCTTGCCTGCAGGACAAGCATGTCAGTCACATTCCAGGGTTCAGCTCGTTTAGCTCGTTTAGCCTACCAGTCGCAGTACAGAGCTGCTAGTCCGACAAGGATTATATCGTGCAGTTGTCTAAAACATCGACAGATAGCAGAAATGCCATATTCGCCCTCGATTTTGGACCAGTGACTGATTGCAGTCGATGCGGCCTTTGAGCAGTAAGACGCCATTTGGCGTGATGGTACCATGAATGTCGGTGACGGTCTGTGTAGTAGAAGTTGCAAGAGACAGTACTCAATCTTCATCTCAGAGTACTCTCGGGATGGCTTCAGTCCCATTGCCTCCAATTGCTGCTCCCAGAGTTCAAGGTCTCGCCGGATTTGATCCGAAGTCGCACAAATCTGCTGGAATGTAGTATCCATCGCCGTGCCGCTTGGCCCTCTCGCTATGTAGATCGACTCAAGGATGCGACCACCAATTCTCCGCAACGCAATCATGTGACGAACAACCTCAACATTATGTTTGTGGAGAACTGGGGCCATGGAACTCTCAAGGGGTGTAAGTGCATCGAATGTGGCTGGTTTGGGTAACATGGTGTGGACTGCGTGGTCCCGAATGGATAAGACTCGACCTGTCAGGGTCGCAACTTGTCTAGGTTGCGAGGTCAGTCGAGTCAGAACTCTCGATTGGGCGAGACAACTAACCGCTCCAGGTTGTATGCACACCACCACGTCCTATTCCGGATCTCCAATTCTTCAGCTGTGAAGCCCCAGTCTTTGTTGTGGCGGTGGAGTCCTGCTTCAATGGCAGCCGACATGATGTACCGGCTGACCTGCCAGAGGTCATTATTGTGGCTGCTGTGGGACGAGTCTAGCATCCATATCGCCAGAAGCAGCACTGCCTGTATCCCGAAGAGGTCTCTTGGGTGGTCACTAAAGTTATTGAAGAAGCGCAATGCGGTTTGGAAGTATGCATTGGAGTCGTTGAGGTCCATCATGGCTGGGGACTGCGCATCCTTCGTGGTGAGTTGACAGCTTGCTAGTGCTAGAATAGCAAACACAGTAAACTTCTCATGGTCGCTACACTGCCTGGGACCCTCGTAGATACGCTGAAAGACCCTTCTCAAATGCGGAAGCTGTAAAAACGGCCACCAAATATGTACCCTAGAGATGTAGATGTTGAGCAGAGTCCGTGCGATAGGCTGGGGCGGAAGTGCTGCAGTTGCTTCACAAAGGGGCTGTTCAAGACCACTTCCCTGGCTCCCGGAATCCCACGAGGGAACAAGATTAAGTTGTTTGAAGAAGATCCTCGCAAATGTCGATCCGGCCGCGCTGCCGACTGAAGCAGTAGATCAAAGATCAGCAGGGTCTTCAATTGATCAACAAAATCGATCTTCACTTACCATACTTGCTGCCTGAGTACAGATCTGATCCTCCCGTTGTGAGGAAACCCACCTCTTCAGCCTCCTTCTGCAGATCAGCACGGGGCTCCGGATTCACGTCCGATGGTTCTGGGTCTGGTTCGGGAACGGTCTCATTGGGTGTTGGGACCAGTCTCAGTCTTGCTTCGAGGTCATTGATCCTGTCTTGGAGAGCTTTTACTACTGTGTATGGATAGGATACACAGTCTGTAATATTACAGGCTTCATTTTGTCGTGCGCATGCTGTACACTGCGGAACTCTCAGGTCGCACTTAGACTCGGTGTCAGCCGAGGATCTCGAATGAGTATACTATTGCCTGGAGACAAACTCACTTTGACCTTACGTGACCGACATCGACTGCATGCTTTTGAAACAGAAGGTTGAAGAGTTGAGAGCATGAAACATTATTGTTTAGGGTACTGATATTCTTTTGTCTGTTTCCTCTTCAAGTGGATGAATGAATGACGGCCAAGTCTAAATGTCTCGCACCCATCCGAAAATAGTGGAGACATAATGGTTGACGCCATCACGGATCGGAATTATGCAGCTACCGAGCAGACCGTTATCTGGGCGTTATCCGTTATCGCATGGGCGATAAGCTTGTAAAAGTATCTCAATCATCAAACAGACCCAGTACCTCTTACTCTCGTGCATGTCAAGGCCCAACGCAGAACAATACTTGTATACCAATTGAAGTTCAAGTCATGTGGATTATTTTCTTTCTCACCCCATTTATTTCCCATTTGTAAGTAATTTCTCCCTGTCGGGTCATCAGCACGCTTATTCCAGAGCAAACATCGTTGTTTTAAAACAATGTACAGGGTAGCCTCTGGCTGAACCGACTACGGGGCCAGGGCACCACTGAAGTATGCCGCAACTTCATACTCCGTACGTCTCTGGCTTCTGACGCCTGGCCCTTTTCCATATACACCGCCCTATAAATAATTGTGGCTATAGGGGTGCCACCAAAAAATTAGCCAAGTTCCACCGAAGGTACTGTATCATAAAATTAAATTTATGAACTCGCGAAACTACGCACGCGAACATGACGCGTCTCATTGGCCAGTTCACGAATCACGATTGAGCAGGGTAAGATTGTGCATATCATCAATTAGCTAGATTTCATTTGCCCTGGAGAAAACTTTGTCTCTTCTAGTAAGTGTATCGGAAGTTGGGATTCTGCCAATCCGTCTTGTCGCTCCTTTCCGCCTCCAGTCCAATATCAGTGTCGTCATGAGCCTTGCCATATTGCTTGTTGCGCCTCCTGTTCTCGATACCGCAGAGAACATAGTACGCCAGACCGGTGGTAGCCATCAAGGCAAATGCGAAAAGCATAGAGCCGATGCCAAGGACATACGTGGGTGCTTGTCTATCAAGGAAAAACTGAGGTCCGACAATATTGCCAACGGCTGTAAGTGTCAGTCAGAGGGTGAAAACTGAGGAAGTGCGCTGGTACATACCGTAGACAATCGCGATGGAGATACCCATAAAACTCTTTTTTGTCGCACCAGCAGTATTCGAGGACGAGAGACTGAGCAGGAAGACCCAGGGGACATTATAGAATCCCATGAGGTAGACACCCGCCAGAGACGCGTCGCGTTGGGTTGCAACGTCGAGTGAGTGAACCATAACCGCTCCAACAAGACCCATAAGCGCACCCAAGATCCAGAAGATACATCGCAAATTGGGGATGAAGAACGCGATAGTTGTCAGAATAGCCTGGCTGATCATGGCAACTGCTGCCTGAGGAGTCGCCATGAGAACGGTCTTGGTCTTGCTAAACCCATACCCAGCGATGATGAGAGGGTTAAAGTTTGTGATGCCTGCGTTGGCGAGGGCATAGCCAAAGACGCCGAGCCAGATGCAGTAACACTTGGGGTCCCGGAGAGCCTCAAAGATCTGAGCAGTTTGGAATTTCTAGAGCCATGTAAGCCTCAGATCATCTAATGGGGAATGTGTTGCTGCATACCTTCTTTGACTCGATACCGGTCTGATTGGGCGCGAGGCGAATCATGGCGAGCTTCTTTTCCTCTTCGGTGAAGAACCATGCTTTCGAGGGAGTATCGGGAAGGCCGAAGAAGACAAGAGCTCCGGCGAGGATGGTGCAAGATCCATAGATTAAAAAGATGTACTGTCACTTCTCGTCAGCATAGAAACATCGCCTGAAAGGACGTTTACTGACCTTCCAAGTGGATAGCGATCCATTGATCTGCCCAATCGCATAAGACAGGATACCTCCAAATACACCGGCGAAAGTGTTGTACCAGAACGCTGTTCTCAAAGGCTGCTCGTTCCTCAAATACCACATCGAGTTGATGATCATCATGCAAGGCAACACAGCAGCTTCGAAAACACCCAGGAGGAATCTGATAGTCGCTAGGCCCGCGAAGTTATGGCAAAGTGCCATGAAGCATAGAGCGATACCCCATAGCGTGAGGCAGCCACCCACATACTTGCCGATAGGAATCTTGGTCATTAACCAAAGGTTGGGGAATTCCATGGCGAGGTATCCGAAGTAGAAGATGCTGCTGAGCCAACTGTACTCTTGGGGCTTGAGGTGGGCATCTTCCTTGATACCGAAGATGGCAGCATATCCGAGTGCATTCTTGGATCTGTCAGCAGGCAATTGGCAGAATTTGAGTATTCAGACGTACCTTATCCAGGAAAGCAAGTGTCATAGACAGAACAGCGAGCGGCATGACCACCAGATCTGTCTTGAGGAGGAGTCGCTTTGATTGAGCCTTGGTCAACTCAAGAACCTCATCGTGCTCGCGATCAGAAGCAACGGATTGAGCCATATCCTTGGCCTGGCCTTGCTCAGTCTTGGGAGTCTGCGACATGATGCAAAATTTTCGAGGATGTCCAAGTCTAGAAGCGAGATGGGAAGTCCCTCGACGATCTTTAGATGCTTCGCATGGCCGTCTTTAAGTTTCTTGAGATTGACAATGCTACAAAAGTTAGTCTACCACTTCCCCGGGTTTAGCGGGGCCAAATTTCGCTGCAACGGGGAGTTTATCGCTGCAGTTGTTAGGCTTCGGTGTACAACGAGACGCTCGGTCACCACCGAGCTCACTACTCGGACGCTACCGAGGGGACTTTACTGCTTTGAGGAGCTCTAGCCTATCAACCCGCCTTGTTATCTGGGGTTGGGCATGATAAGCAGCGAACCAGATTGAATGCCGATGACGATTGGGGAGCCTTGCGATCACGTCAAGTTACAGTGGGTAGTTGGCCGATTTTTGATAACAGACTTACTACGTATGAAACAGTCGTCAGGAGAGAAAACTCTGCATCAGGCGGCAGAAATAAATGCATTAAAGACTATACTAAATTGATCCTAAAGTTTTGATGAATTATCCCAAGTTTAGAAAACTCTTATCGCGTTGTATTGAAGTCCGAGGCTTTGTACAGACGCGAGTAGTGAGCAGATGATCCAAGCCTTATCGGCTGCTGCATTTGCGCGAGTCAGCTCGGTCACGACCGAATTTGCCGTCCGGTGGACACCGAGCTACCTCCACGGTCCGAAGATCTAACCTGAGCCTTATTGAAATTCTCGGAGATATAATATTTGACTGAATTGAACCATTCCATCCTGATATCACGAAATCGAAGCCCCATATACAATTTTCAACAAGAGCAAATATGACCAACACGAAGCAGGGAAGCCATGGAGGTTCGACGCACAGCTCAGTGCCGAATGCGAAGAATGCTTCTATCAAGGTAAGCTGTCTCACAAAGCATGCGCATAATAGTTAGTGACGGAGATTTAGGTTGGAATTCGTGATGGCGTCATTGGCGAGTTCAATCTGGTACCTCGAGCGGAAGCTGTAGTCTCAGTATTTGACTCAAATT
Organism: Fusarium tjaetaba; assembly: GCF_013396195.1. Taxonomy (NCBI): domain Eukaryota; kingdom Fungi; phylum Ascomycota; class Sordariomycetes; order Hypocreales; family Nectriaceae; genus Fusarium; species Fusarium tjaetaba. The sequence continues at coordinate 109,708 of NW_023501334.1, read as the reverse complement.
TCTTGATCGGCGATGGCATCTGGGTAGGTTCTACTGCGCGAAAATGACTACCAAATGACTAACACTGGCCAAGGAAGGCATTCGTGCAAACAAGGGCCGAGTTCAGTTTGCTAAAGAGCACATAAACCGTCTCTTCCAGTCCGCAAAGGCCATGTACATGGACCTCGGCCTGTCAAAAGGCGACCTCCTCGACCTCATTCACAAGACCCTAGATGCCAATGACATGGGAGATGATGAACATGTTCACATTAGACTTGTCGTTAGTCGTGGCTTGAAAGCTACACCCTACCAAAACCCAAAGGTCAACATTGGTCTTCCTCTCATCGTCATCATTCCCGAGTCTAAGGCTGTTGATCCCAACTCCAAGTCAAGAGGACTCAGACTCGCGACAACATGGGTCCGTCGTGGCCCGCCCGATGTCAAGGACGAGCAGTGGAATCACATCTCAAAAGCCACTGATGTACAAGCTTGCATCCATGCGAACGTGATGAACGTCGACGAGGCGCTCATGCTTGACCTACGCGGCTTTGTCAAGACATGCAACTCAGTCAACTTCTTCATCGTTCGTGGTGATGAAGTCTGGGCCCCTACCAAGGATAACCAGATGCAAGGGATTACCCGCCAAAAGACCATTGATGTTTGCCGAGCGAATGGCATCACTGTTCGAGAGCTCGACTTTACTCTCACCGAGACATATGGGGCAGATGAGGCTTTCTGTACAGGGACTTTCCCCTCCCAAATTCACGTTACTGAGATTGATGGGCGAGTAATTGGTGATGGGAAGAGAGGCCCTTTGACGGAGAGGATACAGCAATTGTACTCGGAGCTTGTGCGGAAGGACGTGGAGAGATCAAGGGACGAGATCAAGGCGGAAGTGGTTAGTCCACGAGATTTGTCGTTCTTGAAGTCAAAACTATAACTATAATGTTACTGGAACGACTATTATTAATCCCTGATCACTTCAAAAACAGTCTTTCCCAACCCCCCTTTTCCTTTATAAGTCTGATCGCAAGCTTCGCGAACTGCCTTAATATCTCTCATATCTATCTTGGCCCCAACTACCGGCTTCACCTTTCCACTTTCCACATAGCCTGTAAGCTTATCCAGATCCTCTCGGTTCGGATCCAGGAAGTGATACATATATGTGACGCCCCATCGCCATGCCCGGAGTCTGCGTATCGCATCCGCTGCATCAAGGAATACGCGCCCAGCAAATGGAATTCGAGGGTTATCCGGTTGTCGCATTACGCTTGAAGCCTGGAGAGTTGAAGCAGATGGAGCCGTAGAAATTGAAACAATCATGCCGGTTGATGGAACCATGAGTGAGAGAAACTCCATGGCTTGCCCGGTAGTATCGAAGCAAAAGTCAACGGACTTTGCAGGAATGGCATCCGATACCTTTTGCTTGGTGTAATCGATGACTATGTTGTCAGTCAGTCAAATCTCGATGTTTGAGCTTATGACTTACTCTGATCTACCGTGCCTTCGCCAAGAAGCTGTGCAACTTTGGGAATTTTGGAGGTCGAGACTGTGGTGATGACTTTGCCGGCGTGAAAGACGTTCTTGGCTAATTGGCATGCGATGGCTCCTGTCCCGCTCACTGCCGACAAGCATTAGTATTCGTGTCGATGATAGAAGTGATTTATAACTTACAGCCCGCAGGGATAAAGACTGTCTTGTCCTCCAGCGAGCCCTTGTACTGCCCGAGAACCTGCAGTGCCGTGACTCCAGCTAGTGGCAGAGATGCGGCATCGGCAAAGGAGAGACTCTTAGGCTTCAAAGATACATAGTGATCTGGGCACTTTGCAAATTCACTCCAGGCACCTGTTTCATGATGTCAGTAGTCTGTTTGACCTCTCACGAACCACGCCCGCATACCTCTCCCAGCTTCTGGCAACCTTGTATAGACTTCGTCGCCAACTTTCAGTCTTGTCACACCTTTCCCGACTTCCACGACGACACCAGCCGCGTCATATCCAAGTTTATATGGGAATCTTAACAACGGTGTTATCAGACTGCGTGTCGTTTCACCCTCAATTGAGACAACTTACTCTTCCTTTATCGCCATCTTGAACACGCCAGCAGCCTTCTTGACATCGACTGGATTGATGCTCGCTGCATGGACTTTGATGAGTACATCTTTATCTTCTGTGATCGCTGGCTTTGATACTGTCGAAAGTTCATAGCCACTTGGGCTAGTATAGCTCGGCGCTGTGATTGAGAGCATCTCTGTTGACATGATTGCAGATATGAGCTTCAGGCAATGAAAGAGGATATCTATCAGAGATATACTCCTTTTGAGTAGAGCTCGGAGACATTATAGATAAGTCATCTGGAAATTCCATTGAAGGTCAGCTCTCGCCACTCATGATTGGTAAGGAAAACCAACTGTTTTCGTTTACAGGCGAGATCTCAGGCCTCGGCTGAATCCACTAGCCTAATTTCGGGGCCGGGATTGACACCTTGCTCCAACTCCGGTGGAGGAAATTTCGATTTGTGGCGCTAATACTTGTGACAATTAATGAGCCGTCGGGCAGAATTCACTCCGCCAGCACCAATTTTATTAACAGCGCCTTAAGGACCAAATGTTTCTTGTCCAAACAGCCCTCAGCATTCGGCGTAGGAATCGAATTGGAATTAACCACCTGGTATTCAATTGTTCGTCTTACAAAACGCCCGAAAACAATAGTCTAACTGTCCGAGTTATTCAACAAAATAATCTATCAGCATTATATCCTTAATTGACCTTCCTCGCTAGACCCCACCTCGTCGGCATATCTCGAGAAGCTTCCAATAACAATATTTGGAACATGATCGTCACAGTGCTTGGTGTCGACAATATCGCTAAGCAGAGTGTTAGCTATACCTTGGGAGTTGATGTATCGGTAGTACTTACTAGCTCTCTGTCTCTACCTCTCTTACACACTTATTATCCAGAAACTTCAGCCGGCCAGTCCCCTCGGTATCACTACCGAATTGGACGAACTGAAACATCAGCGTCGAAGACGGTTGCTTGCACTTGATGAGGTAGTCGATAGCCCGCTTGATAGAAAACTTGACCTGATCGGCACCAGGTTCCCAGACCCCATCAGTATAGATATAGATGCTTGTGGGTTTGACCTTTCTTCCAACAAGCACCCGGTCGAGTATTGTGTCCAGACAGCCCCTCATGTTACAGGTCCCATCGACGGTCGGCATTTTGTTGATGGCTTTCTCGATCTGCGAACTAGTTTTGCATATCCGTGGCTTCTTGGCGATTTCTGATGCGGCGTAGAGCTCCATGCCGTCCTCGTCAACAGCCTTGGCAACGTAACTGATGACCCTCGCCGTCTTAACCACCTTTGGCTTATGCTGCCCCATCGATCTGAAGTTATCAATGAGCATGATCTAGAGACTCGCGATTAGCGGGTTTTACACGGTAACAGTTGGAAACAAACCTGGTCCCTGCCTCTCGCCATCGCGATCTTGATCCGAGCCTCTTCCATACCGGGGAGCTTCATTATCTCTTTGGCCTTATCTGGTCTCATGCCGATTGAAGTGGGGAAGGAGGAGATGTTGGTCTTCTCCATCATTCGATACACCTCATCCACAGTAACCTTAACAACTGCCTGCGGAGGGTTTGGTGTCTTCATCTGAACATGACCGTTGGCCATTGGTGGAGACGTAAATTGAGTAACGGATGGCGCTGGTGACGAAGGTCCCGCGGTAGACTGATCGAGGGAAGTCCTGGGGGAAGCACAGAAGTGATTGGCCTGTTGTTGAATTGGCAGCCCAAGGTTGCTAACCCGGGAAACGCGTGGTAGAGATGGATTAGGCACAGTTTGCCGCCTACTCGGAGATGTATGGCGTGCCTGCGGAGGCTTGCCACTCGAAACCGCCTGGTCGTTGTCGAGTGAATCTTCTTTCATGTTCTTGATCTCTCTCTCTGCTCGGATCCTAATGTTCATCGCGGTCAACCTCTCGTCTACGCCAGTGAGCATGTAATCCAGTATGACTTTGCTCATATAAGGCGAGATTCTGTCACTGCCTCTTTTGTCCTGAAGCGCTAATTTATGAGACTCCTCAACAGCGGCAAGACGGTCCACTCCATCATGGAAACAGGCGTCATGATCACGTTCCTTCATGTGACGCTGAGAAGAAATCTCTGCTCGCCTTCGGCGGCGGTACTCTTCACGACCTGGCTCACCGCAAATCGACCAAACGAGAACGTCGCTGAACACAGCGCCCAGTGCCCATATGTCTGCCGTTGGTGGGAGATCAGTTCGGACAGTGTTTTGAACCGAAAAGTTTGCGAAGCTCTCTGGAGAAACTAGACTTATGGTTAGCTTTGACAATGGATGTTTAGCAGCACGTACTGTACATCCGGTTGCCCCTATTCTCTGTTGCCAATTTTCCTCCCGAAGCTGAAACTCTCCCGATCTCCGCCAATCCAAAGTCTGTAAGTTTAAACTTCACGTCAAAGCGGGAGTCCTTGTCCTTTTCGGGGAAAACCAGGATGTTTGCTGGCTGAATGTCTTGGTGGACCCTACAACACGTCAGTATATGTCCATCTCCTTAGTCTACGGCCTCCACCTACCCTGCAAGGAACCAGACTGGAGCCCCATCCGGTCGGTAGAGATCGTGTAGAACATTTAGAGCATCCAGAAGATGGAGCAGCCTACTCCACAATAATCGGAACTCGTTCGGGCTGACAGGTGGAAGTGTGTTTTGGAAGAAGTCCTTGAGGGATCCTCCGGCTGCATACTCAAGAACTATGATGTACTTCCTCTTTCCCTGGAATGAGAAGGAAGCAAGGTGCTTAGTGATATACTTGTTGTTCTTTCTGCGGAGCTTCAGGTAAACATCTGTCTCGGCTTTATAGAGGTCTTCTGTCCCAGCACCCTCGTAGACCTTGAACACAACTGGCTGGTCTTCTAGTGCCGTTAGGCTTCCTCCAGAGTGTACCTGCACCTCCCATAGCGTGGCTGTATCGCGTCCGCCGCGTCTCTGGGTGAGTTGCCTCTTATAAGTGACAGGCAAAATGGTCTTGGGATGCACGACACGACTGAAAATCTTGTCTGGTGGAAAGAACAGAGGTATGAACATCCACTGCTCTCGTAGGAAGTCGCTGGCCCATTGGCAAGTCGGGGGGAAACAAGTCTCATCGAAGGGTAATCGGCTGTCATCAAGACCCTTCACATGAGAACACAACCACTCAATTTCTTGCGACCGGCCAATGTGAGTCAGAATGGAGAATACACGAGGAAAGTCGCTGATGATCATATCTGGACTTGATGCGACTGGAGGCTGTTGAGAGTTCAAGATGATATCGACACGTCGTTCTGTCCAGTAGTTGTCCAAAGCGGATGGTATAACGTAGGGGACCTTCTCACCATCGCCATTGATTCCCTCACGTAGGTTTTCGGCGATGTGTTGGTGGAAGTGATCCATGGTTTGTGTGAGCATCTTGCCTCTGTATGTGACGTGTGACGAATATTGAGTGGTACTGATGGATAGGAATTCGGAAATAAGAGACTAGACGTATTTGCCACTTTTAAGGTGCGTGTAGCGAAAGGCAAAGTAGATGGAACGTAATGGTGCCCCAAATGAGAGGGTGAGACTCACTGATTGGGGGTCTGGGATCAAGTTATAGGTCACGGGATGGTGGGTGAAGGCAGGCAGCCGTCGCCATTTAGCACTTAGATGTACCTGCTGCGCCTTAATTACTTGCCTTGCCCTGACTTAGGTGCAAAATGCCTTACACAAACGTGGCGATGAAGAAGGTGATATCATTTTAGTTGCCTACTGAATGATATGCTTCTGTTCATGAGCCACAGAGACCCTTACAGGTCCAAACGGTTGAAGGCGCCCACTGACGAACTATTTACGCTGTGTCCAATTGACAGTACCATTCTTAAGCTCTGGTCAACCCTGTGAGCCGCCTTGCGGTATGTCTCAGAAGAAGATAAGATATTGGTGGGCAAGACCAGGCAATAAGGCGTCAGGTTGCATTGCGGCTGATGAAGAGCGAAGCAGGGGTTGATTGATCATTCTGTCTGTATGTGGGTCTTCTACGCCCCTTAAAACTGTGGTGGGCAGATGATATTGTACTGTAAATATTGTACTATATGTATGCTGGCACTGTGCGTGTTATGATATGAAATGGTATGCCCATCCACCATCCTAGCCATCTCAGCTCGGGGAGGTGCTCAAGTCAGACGCTCCCCAAAGACTCCTCTTTCGAGCGCTTTAGTGCTCTACCAGAGAGGAACTTGAATAGGAACATCCACAAGATGAAAGTAATACACATGAGAGGGAAGCATATGGCAGCAAAGAGCTTGAAAGCTCCCGGATGGAAAGTCACCGCATCCCGGACATCCGTGGCAGCCTGATTGATCTCGACAAGCCCACTCTGGAAGAAAGCCTTGGCATGGGTCAGCGAAAAGCCTTACAAAGCAAGAAAATATCGCAAGGCACTTACAGCTACAAATGTCCCAGGCAGAAATGCCAATGTGACGCAGGTGATAACATGCATCGAGATTGTCTCCTTCTCTGTCTTATAAGCGATCCGCTCCATCTTCTCCGATTGCGTGTGCGAGCTCTCTGTAAAGATGCGGCTGACCTGCACGCTGCGGTACTGTAAGATGCCATCGAACTGATTGAGAGAGGAATGATCAGCGGGTGAGGGTGGGCTGCGGGTTCTGCAAGACCTTACCAGATCCTTGCCCTGCTGCAGGCAAGATAACAGTGATTCTACCTGGGTGATCCGTATCTCTAGATTCTTTCTGATACGCTCCACGCGGCGAGAAAACGAAGCCAGTTCATTCTTGCATGCTTCCTTGATCAGACCCGGGAAGTTAGTACGACTTGCTAGATCCTCATAGTGCTCGATGATATCTCGAAGAGCTTGGCGATTCAACTGCATCACCAGGCGGAAACTCTCCAACTGGTCCGCCAAGAAATGCAAGTGCTGGACCTCCCTGAACGAAAATGTCTCAAGGACCATCAGGCTCTCAAGCTGCTTAGCAAGTCCGGCGTCCTCCTTATTCGCTGGCAGCCCCGCTTTGTTGGGCGCCACAGGTTGCACAACAGATGAGCATGTTCCCTTCTCACTGGCTGGAGAAAAGCATGACATGAGGGGTTTCTGAGCCCATCGAGCCAGGGCGCTTGGGCTTTCTGTTACTTCCGTCTTGTTCGTCAAGATGCGCTTGAGAGTTGTTAATCGCAAGTTAGGGTCCTTGTCGATCCGGGCTGTCTTGGCCTTTTTCAGTACCTTTCGGATCTCAATCTCAAAGTGATTGATGCATTTCCGCCATGACTCGTCACACCACTCGAGATGAATCAGATGTGTCAGCAGAGTGGCTGAAAAAGACCCTGGTAAGTCCTTGGCTGCAGCGGAGCTGAGTGATGTATCCTCTGCCATCACCTTTTTCATCCTCTCCTGCATGACACTATTGGTCTTGATATTCAGCCAAAATGTCTTTCCCTGACCAAAGTCGTATTTATGGTGGACCGCCATTTGCCGAATGTTCCAAACGACTTGCCCTCCATCATCAGTTGATTCCTCAGCCGACCGCAGCAAATACTGCACAGTATGCTCTCGACCTGACCGGCCGAGCTCTGGAATCTTTGTGATCTTGTCCTCGGGCGCGTCAAGGGTATCGTAGCTGTTAAACCCTGTCATATGGTAGTCAAGAGGTTCGCTACTGACACCAAAGGACGACAAAAAGTCCACAAAGCTCGCTCCGACTTGATAAAAAGAAGATAAGAGAGAATAACTCTCCCGCGAGCAGTTCAAACGATCGCGCGATGAGTCTGATTCAATGAAGCTGTAGGTCTTAGCCTGTGTCTATTTCGGCCCGCTAGAGGCGCTGTACTTACACCATACAAAACTGGGGATCCTTTCGGTTCTGCTGCAAGTGCTCTCGTAGATCAGTGGGGCTCTCTACCACTTGCTCACTGTATCCTGGGAGGCCATTAGATACTGCGAAAGCAACTCCACGAGCTGGTGAAATGGAAAAGATAACATACCCTTTAGAGCATCGCTTTGTTCTATTATATGTATATCTTCCTGTTTCCCATCAAACAGCCTTGTTTTTGGTGCTTCAAGAAACAACCGGTAACTGTTGAGAATCTCTGCCCTCTGACATGGGTTCAGTAAGTTACAGGGGTATGAGTCCCATTGTTCACAGTGCTGCTTCAGTAGATCATATGCATCCATTGTTCGAAGAAGGAGGTGTTGCAAGAGGCTTGAGAAAGGAGTTTGATGAGAAGCATTTTAATCGCAGAGGACATCAAAGCAGCTATTATACGGTTCAAGGCATTTTGATTGTCGTTTATTTGAGCGGGAAAAGCTAGCCCCCCAGCCACTAACATTGCTTAAATCGACACACTGTAACTGTATCCCGGATGCTTCGACAGTCCACAGCCCTATTTACGTGCACCCACAAAGTGACCTCAATTCTTCTTCTTCTTCTTTGTGCGCAGGTCACAAATTTCCAAGATGTCATCCTGTTTCAGCAACCGTCAGCTCAAAGTCCACTTCCAAGCCACGTGAAACGAACTTCACTCAGTTCCTTGTTATCTGGTAGGGTAAACACATATTCTCCGTCTTTAGACTGGCATTTGAGACAATGTTTAGCGCGCTTCTGTGCACTTGGTGGTCAGGTAGATAAGGCTCACTTCGACAATGATCGTGTCATCCTTGAACTTGCGCCGTAGCCAAGCCTGCAGGACCCTGCCAGAAAGCCGGTAGTCGGGGAAACTAGCTTCTGTCATGATCGCTCTCGTGTATGGGGCGTAAGGCAGATTTGTCTGGGTAAGGTAGGTCTGGTAACGCACAATACCCAGCCGCTCCAGGACTTTAAATGCCTCGGGCGCAGCTCACAGTGACTGGTAGGCTTGAAAGTCCAAGGGATTTTCCGCAGAGCCGCATTTGCGATTCCCATTGTAGTTAGTCTTGGGCGCTGGGCAGACGTTGGTGATCCATATGGCTTAGTGCAGACTATCACATTCTTACCTGCAGCATAAGCCAATTGAACCTCAACACTGGGCACCCTCTCCGTGAAGAGTGCGCGAAAGCGCTTCAAGAGCGGTGAAGTGTCTAGAGTGTTACTGCCGCCTGTGTTGACCGTGAACACCAGCCCAACAATACCGGTAATCTGCTAAGATGCTTATTAAAAACATAAAGTATATTATAGTTTACAATTAAAATACTAAATAAAGTTATATTATAGTATTAATTTTAAGACTATTATAGTATATTACTAAATAATAATTTTATTTAAATAATATTAAGCTTCTATAAATATTAGAAATTAAGTTTTAAGCAATAAATATAATATTATTTAATATATTGCCTCTCTTTATTATTTACTCTTTATTTCCTGTTCTTAGACTCTCTGCCTTAACCCCAAGCTCAGCTAAAAACTCAATATTACCGCTCTTATATATATCACTAACTTTCCTTGCTTTCTCCAAGAGTCTCGCTCTACTAGTAAGACTCAGATCTACCCCAAGTCCGGCAAAAATGTCATTAGATACCAGAGATACTGTTGTCAAGCCTTTTCTTCTTGCTTGTTGTATCAGATGGGCAAGAGTGATAATGAGAACTTGGTCTATAGAAAGGGAGTAATCCGGAAAGAAATTGCACAGGATTTCTTGCTCTTCAGATGGAATAAGCCCCAACAAAGAAAAGACACGGTCCCTCTGGTCGCCGCATCTTGATTGTCTGTGGTGCTCGAGCAGATCTTGCAGCGATGGCGATAACGATGGGCTCAAACGAACACGTAGTCTGCGTGTCTCTAAAAGAGCTAGAGCGGGAAATGAATATGGCTCCTCTTCATAAAGATCGTAGGTCTTGCCCATACTCCATAGCGATAAATATGCAAAAGGCGAAGCTCTGATTTCCTCGTAGAGCAGAGACTCAAAGTCGGGCAAACCTATGTGGTTCTCGCCGCAATAAAGCCGGACATTGTCGTTGAGCAGGAACTCCTGGACAACCCAGAATCGTGTCCAGTAGGGACGGCTGGCTAATTCAAGTATATGTCCGCTCCAACTGAATCCGCCATGATTCAAAGATGAGTCCCGAATGAGCGACAACGCCCCAATCTCATGAGGGAGGCCAAGCCAAACAGAAACAAAAGCAGCTTCAGAGTATGTCTGACCTATGTACCTGACCTGAGTGCTGCGCTCGTCGTCGTCGTTTTGGTTGATGCAGATGGCATCCACCCAGATACGAGAGGAGCTGAATGCCGCAGAGTAGCCCAGGTAGTAAAGACAATTCCATAGATCAGGTCTAACTTTAAATGAATGACCATTTAAGTAGATTGTTTTGGACTGACTGCCGGTACCCCAGGTGTAGGATACAGCCGTATATGGGCGCGCACAATTTCGTGGGATAGTGACAAGCTCGAAAGATAGGTCGCGAGAAGTGGATTCTGATGGACGGAGTAGTCGAAGCTGGTCAGACTTGATGTTTTTTCGATATGTGAAGCTCATTTGTTGTGATGCCAGAAAATGGTTCGATTGTTTACAATTCAAAGAGGAGTGTGTGCATCTGCAGTGGAGAGTTGTTGTTGAAAGCTTATTCTGGCAGATAGATCTTAAGAGTTAGTAAGTTCTGTAACTATAGGATATTATATAAGCCCAGTACCAGGCATTTCCTTACCAGTTTCAGCTGCGAACTATTTGGTGAATAGATAAACAATATACGCAAACTCACTTGGAAAGTAATTGTCTTGTCATTGAACCTCTTCTGCAGTCGACAAGCCTCAAAAACGGCTGGTAGGAGGTCCTAATAGGGCTAGCTGGTCTCAGACATATCTGATCCGGTGACTTTGCGCGTAAGGCAGACTGAACTTTGACAATACGCGAGGCAGAATGAACGATTTCCAACCCATCACTCGCTTTAAACCACCGCGGCGGAGTCTTTGACTACCCTGAAAATACAGGGCAATGCTGGGGCAGAGCCTCAATTAGGGAGCAGAGGGTGACATTGAAAAGTGGACGTTGATGGTGTTGGTGACATATGGGTGTCGACGCGCAGCAGAAATGCCTATCACAATGTCACCTGCAGCTGTGGCCAATTGGACTTCGACACAAAACACCCCTCGCATAACAAATGCACAGAGATGCTCACAGAGCGGTCAGGATTTATAAACCCCGGTCGACCAGGGTGAACAGCCTAGGGAAGACAAGAAACCACAGGGCCCTAATCTTGAGCGACAAAAGGGTTCAGGTACATTATAATAACTTTGGAGGGGACGCCCTTACTGGATTTGTTCTGACATTTCATCCAAATAAAGATTTCCAAGCGAACAACGAAAGCTTGCAGTATAGGTTTTTTTGTGGCTTGAAACTGCAACGGTGATTGGAGTAATGGCTGAGGCAAGGCAGAATGGCTAGGCGATGTTCAGCCTTCAGCCGCACGAGATGGCAAATAACGCGTTTGAGGCAGCGCTACCACGAAGTTCCGTCAAGTCTCGAAGGACGGTGTGAAGAGTCTGGCAGAGCTGACTTTGAGCTTCACCGAGTTCACTGCAAGTCATTCCAGCTGCAGCTGTATCAGTCTTTGTCTAGACAGAGCCTTGTCCCCTGTAGATAGTGAAATGTCAACCCCGCAGGCCAAAAACGGGGCCGTACCGTTCCGTCGTCTCAGCTTTGATGACGGAGAGAACCAAATGTTTACGTCTGACCGGGCACCTCTAGTCCCACAGCTTCCCGACTTCGCTGAACATCATGAATATGGTGCGTCCTCTATCAGGCAATTATCGTTCATTGCTGAACCGAGACAGGCACAGAACTGCAGCCCGTCGCAAGGCATGATCCTGTATTGCCCGTCGCTGACAACGTCTCCGAGTCTCAAATCCACGTGTCAATCCCCTCAGACCTTGCGGATGCCGCTGGCCTCGATATCAACTCAACAGAAGAACTGAATATTCATGAGATGGCTCATCTGACATGTAAGTCTTCCGACCTCGCACGAAACACACGTTCAAAGTAATTGATGCGTGGCGTCTCATAGATACAGCTATTTCAACAGACCCTCAACAGTTCTATGAGAAACATAATTTGCGACCCAAGCAACTGAAGCTCCCTCGCCATACTGAGATCCTAGTCGGTATTACAGTTTACAACGAACCAAAACACCTACTCCGTCGTACTTTGCTGAGTGTTGTAGAGAACATCTGGCGTCTAACTGTCCGTCCAATGTCAAAAACCTGGGGAAAGGACTCATGGAAAAAGTTCGCGGTTTGTATCCTCATTGATGGTCTTGAGTCGGTGGATCCTGGAGTCCTTGACGTACTCACTACCATTGGGCTCTACCAGAATGGATTGTGCAAAAAGACGACAGAGAAGGGGGAAGAAGTTACGGGACACCTTGTAAGTATGCCCTACTATGCGAGCCTTGATTTACGTCTAACAAGGAGCGACTTTGCTTTAAAGTTTGAGTTTTCGTCTCATTTGGCAACCCACCTAGGTTGTGAGGATTATGCATATCGCGGACATGAATCCCCCAATCTTGTGCCGCGCTCGATGAAATTTCCAGTACAGTTGATGCTTCTCATGAAGGCCTCAAACTGCGGCAAGCTCAACTCGTACCGGTGGCTTTACAACGGATTTGCCAAAGTTCTGGAACCTAACATCACTGTTCATCTCGACGTAGGTACGAAACTGGGAAAGCAGGCGCTCTACAAGCTCTGGAGGGAATTTGATCTTGAGCCTATGCTTGCCGCAGCCTGTGGAGAGATATCCTGCTCTTTGGGCGGAAATTGGATGAACATTCTCAATCCCATTGTCGCGGCTCAGAACTTTGAGTACAAGGTTGGATTCCAGCTCGATAGGACGTTTGAGTCTGCGACAGGCTTTTTGTCACTCCTACCCGGGGCATGTTCTGCTTATAGGTACGTGTAATCACAGCATCGACTGTCGCGATAGGATGCCGACTGATATTCACTATCTAGATACGTGGGTAGTGCTGGCAAACCACTCGAAGATATGCTTCTCGGCGACCCAACATGGATCCAAGGCCATAACCTTCGCCCGTCCCTGTCACCTGTCAATCTCAATCGCCACCTTGCAGACGATAGAGTAATTTGCTTCAGGATAATTAGTAAACCAAAGACTCGCTGGCTCTTAAAATATGTCCCAGTCACCGCCACCACTGACATCCCCATGACGACGACAGATTTCATCAACCAGAGGCGACGATGGCTCAATGGGGCTTTCTTCTCGACTATCTATGTCTTGAAGAGATGCGGACACTTGTGGAGGTCTGACCACACACGAATGCGCAAGGTGGCTTTTTTCATCCCTCTCCTTCATAGTGTTCTGGCTCTTGTCCTGGCTTGGTTCTCGCTCGCGGCATTTCTACTCACGACATTCACGATTAATAGCATCTCTGGAGATCCTCCGAAGGATGCACCGACTGGTGGATTCCCGTTCGGAAAGGCAACGCCGATCGTCAACGCGGTCATCCAGATAGTGTATTTGGCGACTGTCTTATTCCAGTTTATACTTGCCCTTGGAAGCCGCCCAAGAAACCATCGAATCAGTTACATCATCTCATTCGCCATTTTCGGGCTCATCCAAGCGTACCTAATCATGAATCTGGTATATCTTGTAAAGAGGGTCGCAGATTACAAGGCCGACGATACTGGGTCGAGCAACTATGCCTATATAGGGGAGTTCTATGCCGACATTGGCCAAAGCACCATCATCGTCGCCGGGTTCTCCGTTTTCGGTGTCTATATCCTCAGTGCTCTCTTGGCACTTGACCCATGGCATCTCCTCACGTCTTTCGCGCAATTTCTCTTCATATCGTCGTCCTACGTCAACATTCTGAACATTTACGCCTTCAGCAACACACATGATGTCAGCTGGGGGAGAAAAGGTCGACACCAGGACACCGAAGCTGGCCAGAGACTAGAAGGCCCAAGACGGGCAACTATTGAACGGCGATTTACCTTCTCTGACCAGGATCCAAACATTCGATCTGCAGCGACTCAGCGTGATGAAACTCCTGAAGCGAGAAACAGAGAGTATCAAGAGGCATTGGCTCGAGTAGAAGCTGAAGACGAGACAACAAATCGCGAGAAGAAACGCCCCCAGGTTCTCGCAGTAGCAGATGCCATGATGGAGTTTCGCACGATTCTACTCGCATCATACATATTCTCGAACATCTTCGTTTGTCTCATTGTCTTAAACGACAGTCTAAAGATCTTGTGGTGGCTTGGAGACTCATACTGGCATAAAGTCTGGTTCTTCCGTATATGGCTGTGGGCAAACTCGATCAGCTTTCTCATTAGGTTCGCTGGTTGTTTATGGTATCATGTGGTCCGGGTGTTCAGTGGGCTCTTCCGTGGTACCCTTATGTAAGATAAGGCTTTATATAATTCGCTATCCGGGCTAGGGGAGGAAATAAAACTCGGGACCTTAAGCCTAAGTGATAAAAAGATTTAGGTAACTTAGTCTAGATTTAGGATAAGCTTGGGATACCTTTTCTAGAACTTATTTTATCACCCTAGATTTAGGTCTCGTGCTTTCTTGCTCCCTAAGGTCGGGGTCTGGGAAATGTTACGGCTATCCTTTCTTTCTATTGCATATGTCGTCTCTATTTAGAAGGCGGATCGAGTTCGAGCTTCCTATATTGAGTTAGTAGAGGGATTCCAATTTCATTATAAGTCGCACGGGAAGGGAGAAATGGAAACATACTGAGATCTTTCGTTCGACTTCCGTCACACGGAGGCCAAGCTCTCCCGCAATTTGTTGCTTTTTCTCTACTGGGAGCAGTCTGAACCTCTCACAGAGGTCTCCGTCTATGACACCCTTAGCCGGGACGTAATAGCCACGATACATCAGGTGGTCGCGGCCGACAAGTGATTGGTCTTCAGAACGCATTTGCGCCTCTAGCGCCAGGAAGAAGTCGGCGTCCTCGCGCGTGACGAAGGGAATGAGCACGCCGATAGTGCCCTGCAAGCCGCTCCAGAGGATGACATCCTGGCCACCCACGACGAGGCTGGTCTTGGTGATGCTAGTCGGTATATCTTGGGTAAAGAAATGGGCCACTGGGTCGAATCTTGTTGGTGCCCCATGCAGATGCTGCTGGGCATTGGTGAGGCGAATTCCACCATGTTTTGCCTCCTGACTTGCTTTGCTGGGACATCGAACAATCCAGAGGTTACCGAATTTATCACCCCCAGCCACTGATTCGGAGTCAATCATCGCCGTACAGGTTGTCAAGCGTGCAACTGTATCATCAACCAAAGGAATTAGCTTCTGACACTCATGATCGAAAATAACCATCGTCGCGCCCTGCTGGATATCCCCGACGACGATACGGTTGCCCTGAGTGTTTAGAGAGACAATCAGTTGCGGCGCCACCTCAACTTGGACCTTTTGAAGCAACTGCTTCAAGCCCAGATCATAGATTCGCAAGTCCTTGCCAATCCCTGCGGCCAGCCGGCCTTGGAAAGCCTTAAGCGCCATCGGGGGCTCCTCTACTTTGGTCTTGTAAATGAACTCCAGCCGTCTCCCCTTCTCCTGAAAGCGGTACACATGGATGTAACCCTCTCAGAACTGCCTGGGATTAAGGATCATGTCCTTCCCAGTTCCAACAAGCAGGAAGCTCTCACCATCCTGACAAGTGAATGGAACCACCGCCACACTCATAGCAGCCTCGTTGCCTTCAATTTCGATCTTCTGGAGCAACTTTTCGCTGATGGGATCGATAACATTTATGCATGAGGCCCATCAGCCATGACCACGCGGATAACCAAACGGATCCGGTGGGAGTAGTTTGGTATCTCCGTTAGCTTGGCTTTTAGCTGCCGCCAGTAGCTGTGTGCGCAGTTCAGGATTCAGCGCGTTGTTTTCCGCTTCGATTGTGTAGAAGTAAGGCTCGTGAGGGTGCTTAACCAAATGCCGGGGTGTATAGGTCAGAGGTAGAGATCTTCGGACCATGTTATCAGATAGATTCTCAATGGAGAATATGCTAAAGGCTAGGTTAGCAACGCAATGAGCGAGACTGCCCGTACGGCTATGTATAGTAAGGCTAGAAGATATGTAGGAAGGGAGGACATACCGAAGGAAGTTAGCGCCAATCAGGATGACGCCCTCCTCGCACTGTTCACTGCTAAAGTTACATGCCGACTCTAGCTCATCGCAATCAAGAGGCGTCATGGTGAATCCTCTTTTAGGGTCGGTATACCCCAGCCAAGGTTTAGAGCTAAGGGCCAAAACGCAGCTTTGCCCTTTGACTCTGACCTGGAAGAGCTTAATAGCCATGAGACCCAGAAATCTCGTCTGCGTGTCTGATAGCTCTCCTGTGATTTCATCTAGTCTGGTTCGCAAATAGACGCCAGAGCTGAGGCCTATGTGCAGGTACAGTCCTGTGCTACTGGATAAGGGGTCTTCCATCGCTATGATGCTTAACGACGAGGGTGCCGCAGTCAGGACTTGTATAGACTTGCTCTCGAGAGTGGAATTTGGGTCTAGGCTTAGGATTCGAACTGTACAATCTTCGCACCCTACCGCCAATACGGGGCTTCGGATCTGCCCTTCAGGGACCGGCCCCAAGCTGAGACACGTTACTGTGCTAGACAAGCTTTTCTTGTCGTTGTACTCAGCAAGCGATCCATCTCTGTCTACTTCGAAATAGACAACTTCCCCAGAGCTCAACGCTACTACGATCTGTTGCTCATTTGTAGCAACAGCAACAATACTTCGATGTTGGGGGATAGGCCAATCGTTGATTTCCCCGGCACGGATATGTCGTATCCCTTTAGGGTGTATTTGTACTAGCCCGTCGTCCCCGATTTGCTGTACGGCGAGGGTGGTCACAGAGGTGAGAAAGCCGGAATCACTCACTTGCTGGACTTCATCTCCGACACTCATGACGAACGTGTTATCGGATGAGGTCAAGATGATATATGCGTCGCACTTGTCTTGTCGCGTCAATTTCGTGGCCCAGACACCAGAGACTGTCCCTGGTAGCTCAGATGTCGCAACCTCGTTACCTTGCCCTCGGTCGGGTCGGGACGACAGAGGCTCAGAATTGAGCCAGATACCGTGAGAATTTGCTGCTCCTTGGTCCCAGAGAAATGACCGACGATGGCCTGTGAAATCGCCGTGGGAGGGTGGAGCGAAAGAGAGTACAGAAACATATTCGATGTAGTGGCCATAGTAGCTATTGTGAAAGATCAGGGTGGAATAAGTGTGTAGTCATTCGGGAGAAATCAACGCTAAGCAGAGAGACATATAATCATTCACGGCGGTAGGCAATGCCTGCTGGTGTTGTTGCTGCCTTGACGGTGTGCGGTGCGGAGGTAGTAAGGCCATCCATGCGCGGATAAATTAAATCACGTGGGGTCAACGGTGAATGGTCCCTCCAATCTCAGGATTACTACAACCAACAACCATCAGATTACTCTGAACAGACAAACAAAGCCACTTCCAGTCGCACATATCGGACAGTTATATTCTTCTTCTTTCCGCGAAACGTTATTGAAAGATTGTCTTAGAGGCACGCCATGGGCGACTGGCTGATTGGTTTAGGCACCAACCGACGTCCAACAAGTTCGCCCAAGAGCACTCACTGAGAACCTTTCTCTTCAACATCAGAAGGAAATACAGAGATCATAATGAACAAAGGCAGGTGCTACGATATCGCTCTCTGGCAAGTCCACGATACTGAGAATGACTGCGATTTGATCATCCGATCTAATTCTGGCCATGTATTCTACTGTCATATCTGTCCCCACCAATTCGCTCAATCTCTTGGCGTCACAGTACAGTACTTTAAATGTCTACAACTCTTGAGATCCGGAGAAGTCCAAATTAACGATTTCTACGAGGAGGATGCTTTTGAGTGGCTTTTAGGTTGCTTTGAGCCTTTGATTACCAACCTGGCATCATCGACAGACCTTGATATCGTTGCAGAGCCGACGTTAGCTGATTACTTCTTTCCCAAAAAAGGCTTTGTCTGTAGCTTAATAGCCTTGGATGGCAAGCTGATGCCCCAAGAACTGGAGACAAAGAATCACGGGTGGAGTAGCCCGATCGTCAGATTCGATGCCAATTTCCTGCGGGATCTCAATACTTGGACGGAATGCTACAGACCATCACAAGTTGAGATTTGCTACGCTGGACCAGACGAGAGTTTGATCAAGCCACCCAAGTGCACCACTGTCACTGGTAAAGATGGGGAGACTATCACCTGCTTCTTCAAGAAGTTTGGACTCTCCTTTGGTTCACGACACGCGAGACAAGAACTTAGCACATTGAAGAATATCGTCGAAGCCCAAATACCCCAACCTCCCGAAGCATACATCTGTCGTCTCATAGGCGTGGTTCGGCAAGGCGATGGATTGCTTGGATTCCTAACAAGGGTGTATTGTCTAAGGCCAGAGCTGCAGCGAGTCCTCTGGAGTTGAGAAATCGATGGGCTTCTCAGATCCAGAGATCAGTAGATCTTCTACACAATAAGGGCACCGTATGGGGTGACGCCAAAGCAGAGAATGTTCTCATAGATCAGAATGATGATGCTTGGCTTGTTGACTTTGGAGGGGGTTACACTGTGGGCTGGGTAGATGAGGATAAGACAGGGAAACTGGAAGGCGACTGCCAGGGTCTTGTGAAGATTATTAATATGTTGGTATAGCCCGAGTATCTAGGGGAGGGCCTTCCTATGTAGTTGGGGAACTGGTATATTGATCAAGGCCTTCTAAAGATCAAGTGACTTCAACGAAGGTCTTGTTCTCAACGACTAACAATAAAAGCCATGATGAAGCGATTGCAATGGGAACGCAAGATTAACAAATAGTCTTTCTACCTCCGTTTCCTCCATAGGGTATTGCATCCCCTATTCTTCGTATAATCAGTATGCATATATTGAAGCCCTGAAGAGTAATGGTTTCGGCACAAAGGATCAGAGCAAGTCTCTGGTACACCACAAGGTCCAGCATACGAATAGGACTCTGGGCTGATTGCATGGAACCAACTATGTCCCGGAATGTTGTGTCCTGGAGCATTTGGTGTCAACATTCGTCGACAGTCAAACTTATGGCACTCGTAGTCTTTCGAGCAATCGTCAAAATAAATTGATACTCTCTGGCCTCCAATTAGCTCATCGTGTACCCTTGCGCTTTTCCCGTCAAGTTCCCGTGCCATTTTCACTACACCAATTGGCAAGATATGGTTTCGATGCAGAGATCCGCCCTTTTCACCATTTCGTTGGAAGTAGGTTTCATCGAGATCTTCCATTGAGTGAAATCCGGATGATAGGAAAAGAAAGCAGTTGGCTTTGCTCCCTTCAGCCCTAGCGCGAGGTAGCTGTAGATCGTTCTTGTCATGAAAATGGTGGCTAGAATGGTTGCAGACTCTCTTAAACTCCGTTCTAGCATCCTTGGCGTAGGAAAGAGGTGCTTGCATCTCGTCCCAAGAGAATACTTCATGTGAGCAGATGCGAATGTAGCCTGTCCTGGCGATGCATACCCGGTCTGATTCCTTTCGAGCCTCTTCACTAGAGAAGCAGAGCGTTGGATGCTCAACTCTGCAAGCACAACAATACATCCAGTCTTGGCTACTCCGCGCTGCAAACTTGCAGCTCAGGGAGGCACCTTTTCGTCGCCGAGACTTAAACTCGGGTCGACACGTCTTGCAAATCCGTTCCATCCTAATGAGGCGTCCTAGTCCCCTGACGTCTGTGGCTGAGTTTCTCACCTTCTCTTCGAAGCAGTGGAGCGAATAAGTCGATGGTTTGATGCGCGTCCATTTCCCGCGGAAGCCCCCTGAACACCATTCGCAGCAGCCGCTATCGGAGAAGACATGGGATAGAAACATATTGTCTCTCATGAGGCCTCTAAACTTTTGGGAAACCTGGCGGAGAACGAAAAAGGCAAATAGTGAGCGCTTATCGGATCCCTCATACAGGATTCTGATGATGATCAAGAGGATCTCATCGGGGAGGTTCAAAAGGCGACTGTCTTGTTCGGCAACCTCTCGCGTTTTCCCCAATTCGTTTGATACACTTCGATCTATAACTTCTTGAACAATGCTCATGTTCCAATCCTCGTCGTTTAGCTCGTCGGCAATATCATGGATATCCAATTCTGGGACCGTATCCGTAGTGCTTGTGCAGATCTGCACGATCCCATGGGTGCCTTGGACCGTCGTCTCAAGGGGCACTTCGATGGCAGGGCTTACTTGAGACAAAATTAGAGCTAAATCATTCAAGAAGCTGATCAAACATACTTGAAGAATCGGGGTATTGACGCGTCTGTCGGCAGAACAATTGGGACAGCCACTGCATCAACATTTTGACGTATTTTACCCAGTGGCTTTGAAAGTTCGTTATGTGGGGTAGAGGATTGTCAGGACAGAGGGGAGAGAGCAAAGAGATGACTCTTTTATACTCGCCAAGCCGACCCTGAATGTTATTTGAGTTGAAAGTCCCCACAGCTGATGAGACCTGTGGCTGTGAGCTTATTCCGGCAGAGAGAACCTAGCTGATGGCTCACATCACGCGCCTCACACACGACCCTGAATGAAGTTTTGTGGCGAAAGGTTAAACTTCTATAGCTTTTGGTTTATTGGAATCTCTGTTACGCACAAGGTTTGGCGTTCGGACAATTGGTATCTGGTGGCGAACCAGATGTGTGGTGAAGAGCTTAATCCGCACATGAAAACTTAGTTATTGTCTCTTCTACATTTAACTGCATTTGCACCGTGCTTGAGACTCCTAATACGCCATTGTCATAGCTACTTAGTCTGTCTCAACGTGGTGCCAACACAACCGCCAAGATGAGATCTACTACTATCGGCCTCATCTTCGACATTTTTCTCTTCACGTTTCACGGAGCGATTGATGTCAGCTCCAGCGCCCAAAGCCTCACCATGTCCTCGACAACCCTCCGATAGTGATGATCGCAAGTATGAGGGCCGCGCGATTGAATGGTGGTTCAACAAAGCTTGCGATGTTGTCGAGGGTCCTGGCTATTTTCTCCCAAGCGGCCAATACCTGGGCGAGCTGTCTCTCCACACGCTGGACAGCGTCCAAGAATTCATCCGACAACTCTTCGTGCTGGGGAGCCTCAGAGCCAGAGCTCATGGTTCATTCTCTTCATTGCCAGGTTCCATATCGACCGTCCAGCTGTTGACATCGCCAAAGGACGAGCTTAGGGTTAGGGGCTCCAGGCTTTTCAAGACGCGAATGGCAATTGGAGCAAGAAAAGCTCAGACCCTAAATTTATTCGATTTAGATGATGTTTGATAAATCAGCCTAAAGTTGCCTAAACCTCTTCAAATCTTAGGCCTAAGACCCTAAGGCTCGTCTAAGTTATGATGGTCATAAAGGCTATCCTGCCACATACCGCTACTGCAAATAACACATCTGGCTCACCAAACCAGTCTTAGAGCTATTGGTGCTCGGCTTCGCTCAGGGCAATCTCAGACCGCTTGGCCATGAAGTTGAAACAGTTCTTGATGCGTGGCTTGAAGATCGTAATGATGGTGAAAATGGCGAGTAGGATGCCCGAGCCAGGAAATGGTGGTTTGACAGATGTGGCATACTGAAGATCCCAGACATCTTGTCCCAAACTGCCAGGATTTCGATAAGCAGTTGCTTAACGCGCTGGAAGACCTGGAGTAACTCCGTCATTATAGCTTCTATGTTGCCATGTTCATCGGTGTCGGAGTGAATGCTGTGCATCCAGGGAGAGAGAGTCATAGAGCTGAGAGCAGGACATGTGAATAGAGTTGCATAATGTTCGCTGTAGCTTGAAGGGGGAGTTGTTGTCGAAAGCGCAGTGTGACTGAGATCTTGGGCAACAGAGCGGGTATCAATCGCTCCGAAACTGGCGAAGAGGGCAAGGATACCAGCCAAGATGGGGCTAATGGTAGACAATGAGCGACGTTAGCAACCGCGAAGAGGGGAGAATGGGAAACACACTCGCGTCTCGGGTTCTCTAAGCGGACTTTCTAATCAGCATCATTCTCCCAGTAGCCTCATTACTGCTGTACGGTTTATGTCTAAGTTGTGAGCTAGATCTGTTGTTTGCAGTTGAGACTTGTGGCTAAGAGCTTATTCCAGCAGACAGAACTTGGTTGATGATTTTATCAGAGGTCTATTTATGCAGGGTTGTCATGTTACTTGAGGTCATCATGAGCTTCTTCATTAATATTGTATGATCTTGTGTCTAGGCTAATGCATTCCTAATCCGGGCTTCATGAGTATCTTTTGATCTTCTCCTGAGCGTTTCAAATGTCATAAATACTCCCTCTCATCGCTTAAACACAAGTGAGATCAGCAGTCTCCTGGTCGAAAGTGCATCGATCGGTATGAGTAAAGGAGAGCTGCATCAGTCAGTCAAAGGGCCCATGCTTCAGAGATAAACGAATTGTGACTTACGTTGATGAGGCCACCATCGCCCTCGGTAAAGAACTGGTTAGGTGCAGCAATGTACATGCACTCGTAATCAGTGTTGAGGATTCCAAGTCTGAACTCGACAGACGACTGTCCGTCAATGTTGGCGGGATCAGCGACCGAGAACGCTTTGTTATAGCAGGCAGCGGCCTGGAAGCGCTCGGGGTCGGGGTTGTTTGCCATCATGGCCTCGGTGGTTTGAACGGTGAAAGCTTCGCGGCCGGCGTCGAAGTTGGAAATGTCACCGATGAAAGCGGCTGCAGCGCTGACAGCTTCGCTGACGATGGCAGAGACGGCCGCGGTACCAGCCGCGGTCAGGATAGCAATCGTGACGGGCTCACGCTTGCTAAGAACGTGACCAGTGCTCTTGGCGGTGTCTCTGGTCTGGAGAGTAGTGGTATGGAGGCCGTTCTCAGCTGGGATGACTGCGCCGTTGACAATGGCAGAGCATCCAGCGACGGCGGCGACGACTTTAGTGAAAGAAGGCATTTTTAAAGCTGTAAATGGAGGGTAAGTCACGGACTTGGTGTAAATTGGAAAGTTGGAGTAAAGAGCTTGGAAGAAAGAGATGAAGTTGTAATGGATGAAACTGCGCAGCAGATTGTGATGAAGCGAACCGAGTTGATGAGTTGAGTTGATTGAAGAAAGGTAACTCGGGAAACTTGGATACTTTATAGTCTTTTTCTTTCTTCTCGTCTCTGTATTCTTAGATGCTATCCCCATTTCCTCGCCTCGTCTCATGCTGTACAGGTATCGGCATGACCGAGCTATGAGACAGGTGACTAATAACTCCACCTTCATGAACCGTGTGTTTGATAAGCTTAAACTTTATTTCATCGATCCTTACAAACTAGATGTCATCTTTCAATCAAGCGATTTACTATAAAGCACGTCTCATCTGTTTGACTCCAACCCCGCAGGCATCACGGGGACAATAAGGCTGTCAAGTCTCAAACGTGCTATAAACAGGGTATCCGAGTCATGAACCTCCCGGGTAAATAATGGACCATGGGAATTGTCGGCAAAGCCCCGTGTTAGTCAAGCTGAGCCAATCATATGGCATTAACCAGAGGTATGCCCCGTTATTCCTTCGGCATCAAATGCTCCCATGTTAACGTCTGACGTATTTCCAGGGTCCTCAAGACCAGGGTAAGCCGAAACCAAGTTCAAACACCCTGGAAAATGTCAGTCAGTTCATCCCAACTAGGCAGCGTAACATTTCCAACATGTCCAGAATAGTTTCCATACCTCACTACTCTCAAAAAAGCGAACAGTTCGTATATCTCACGCACTGGCCACGTCGAGGTCTAGACCTACTGCCAAGCTCGGGGAGACCAAGTTCCGAAAGCAGCTGAACAAATCCAGGGTAATAGTGCAGCCCCTCTCTGTTATGTCTTTCTATTATCCGGTATGGCTGGTCAATGCAAGTGGTCTAAGAATAAACGGTCCGGTGGACGTGAATAGCTTCAGGCGATCTGCTTTTAGAAGAGTCAGTTTTATGTTCGAAGGTATTACGTAAATATCAGCAGAGGGTCGTTGTTAGAGATTTCTCCTAGCTGTAGGATCTTTTTTAAAATGCAGCGCCTTCAGTAAGTAGTATTAATACATCATAGAAAATAGGTACGTGAATATCCGCGGATATCTCAATTTGCAACATGATAAGACACAGTTGCTTCAAGCAGCCGAGTTCTTCAAGCACAATACCCTATAGCTACCCAAAGAAAAATTGTTACGCCCCAAGTTAACCTGTACCTATGACCTGAATAATTCCTGTTATTGACTGTATCAGCCCGAAGATGATCGCCAGGAACACAGCCGTTATCAAGGCCCATCTGGCCCACCACAGAGACTCTTCTCTGTCATCGTACCACAGTCGCTTGAAGCTCCAATCGGTCGGATTCTTGGCGATCTCCAGTATGTATGCCAGTCTCTGGTGCCAGACTGGATAATCCTGGAACAGTCGAGTAACCTCCTTCACTTCCCACGAGTCTTTATTTATGAGACGAGTCAGGCAACTTTCAGGATCTTCCTGGCTTAGGAACCGTTTGTTGTAATCTTGAAGGGTAACAGGACCTCCGTTCTTCGTTGGGAAGAATAGCAGTATAGAGCACATTGTTTCGGTTATGAAATTCCGGCTGAAGAGCTCTAACGTCCTGTTCGTTCGTCAGCACTATTCTCACTCAACGGCTGAGCGTGGGAAGTGAACATACATGGCTTCAGATTGCTCTAAATATTTGAGGGCTTCAATGTGGCGGAATAGAAGTACCATTTTTCCCTGAATTGTGAGATGCTCAGTAATGTAATCGGTCCAGCCGATTTCCAGGCCAGCTTTCTTCTCGAGGTCAACGGCATTGAACCATAGGGGGTAGCGATCGGCCATGTTGAAATCGCTCAACAGGCGACCGTTCTGAAAGTTCTTCAAAACGTCAAAAAGGCTTTGATTCCGTAGGAACGGGAGTTGATTCGGCGGAACATATACACGGCTGTCGCAGAATTTGACCCTGATCATGAGGAACAATCTGATCATTATGGTGATGATTCTGTCAATCTCATCATCGGGAATCGAGACAGGTAACACAACTCGAACCTTTGCCCAGAGATTGGTACGACTCGCGTTGGCGTTGCTGTAGATGATGTCTCGAATAACTATGAAATGGTAGAAAGTAAGGTTTGTGTTCACTGGCATACGCTGTTCTCGTCGAAGGAACTCGAAATAGCCAAATGTGTCTCCAGGCTCGAGTTTCTTTTCCGAGTACCATATTCGCTCAATAATTCCTGTTCTTTCATTCTCGTTCAAAGACTTGGAGGTGTCACAAAAGCGAATTCCTTGCCAGTGTGAACTTTCCATCACAATCGCCAGTGGAAGGAGATGTCAGGTAAAATTGTAGGCCGCTTGAAGCTCAGAAAAATCTCAGAAATCCCAGTGTGGATTCCAGAGACTACTGACGGCCGCTGCCTGGGGCTGAAGGATCTAACTGTAAGAAGCAGGTGTATTGGTGTTGTACCACCCACCTTTTAGGGCAATGTAAAAATGAGGCCTGACACCCCCGCATCTCCGCCGGTCTGAGTGAGGAGACGCTGGATATGAGGTATTCAAGTCTCAGTTGCCTTGAGTTTCCTTGATGAAATAAGAGGTAGCTTGCCTCTTCAAGAGGGTATAAAGTCCGCCGCATTGTTCCCATCGCTGTCGAAGTAGGCCTATTGCCACAAGATTCGAAACCAATTCTGCAACACCCCGCAACTACTGCACCATCATGAGCACTTTCGAGGCGCTGATGGAACCAGCCATATGGCGTCACTCCGTGCTCTCTCTGCTGTCCGCCAACACGCTTTATAATTATAGAGAGCGTGAGACACCTAAGAGGTTCAATCCTGATCCGAGACTTACAGCCTTCCACATATACACAAATGACAAGCCACCGAGACCACGTATCCAGCCTCTACATAACGGCAATATAAAAGATGGCCACTCTTGGGCCTTCAAGTTTGATGATTCATGGAGGTCTGTAATACATTCAGGGGACAGTGATATAAGAGGATTGCGATTAAGTTATGAGGGTGGCGCATGTTTTACATGGGACGATAACAAAGCCATATTTTGCGATTTATTGGTGAACAAGTTCACAAAGGCTATTTTGAATCCCAACTCCCATCCCACAGGAGTCGCGCCATTATGGGTCTTGCGTAGTTTCTTCATAGGGCCTGATACCAGTCGTTGTCCTCCTTACATCACAGTCATGTGCTCGAAGGAGAGCCTTTCTAGACATCTCGTGGACTGCATCCGCCAAAGACTTCAGAGCTCACAGATGGAACACCCCAACGACTGGGGAGTAACTCGGCTACCGAATGTCCACGTGTCCGAGTTTGGATCCGTAACTGGAAGCCCAAGCAGAAGCTCCGAGGAGCCTCCTCAACATGAAGAGAAAGACAACAGTGCACGGGAAATCAAAATACACATCACTGAGACGGGTCTCCCATCCACCATCCCTAACGATACAACTCGCCAATTCTGGGACAAACAACAACATAGGTCCGGTATAAGATTGAGGATTTCTGAGGACTCAATAGTATACAAACTGGCAACTATCGGCGGTCTTGTTCAAGTTGGAGAAGACACCTATGGACTGACAGTAGCCCACGTATTTTCTTCAGAATACAGTGCGCCAAGGTCTGATGTTGAAGAACAACAACAAATTCCCGAAACGGCCCCCAATCAAGACTCCGAAGCAAGGATGGGTGATAACAGTACGCTGAATGGCCGGTGGCGTAACCCATTCAGTCAGAGCATGGTCTTCGACTGGGCGTTGGTAGAGATGCCGTCCATTGAAACTTATAGCCCAGGTCTTGAGGAGTGGGAGGATGTCAATCTTGTGGAAACCACTAGTGGTGACTTCCGTCCCGTTCTAGTGGTCCCAGAGATGCCAATTACCGGCACACCGGTCGTACTAGCCACCCCTGGGACTGCCCTCTGTCTTCGGGGTGTTATTACCGGCGAAGACGCCTTCATAAATATGCCAGGCTCACCCAACCCTTACATCACCTGGGTATTGCGGATGGAGCAGCCGTGGCTGATTAGATCAGGGGATAGTGGATCCTGGGCATTCGATATAGGCACCGGCGACCTTCTAGGAATTCTTGTGGCGGGATGTCCTGAGCTACACGAGGCGTATATCATCCCGGCTTACCAAGTATTTGGTGATATCAGCCGTACACTGGGAAAGGATGTCAGACTTCCAAATTGCTATACTATAACAGAGCAGGATCATCAAGAACTGACTCGTTTGGAAAGGACCATTATCGGTTTCAAGGCTGAGCTGGAGCTGAAAAGACATGGAGCTAGTGCCTTTGATTTGGAGAGAATTGAAAAGGGCGCCGCACCCTGTTTCACTCCGGCTCGGGCACTCTTTTCCAACAGCCAACAGGGCTCTCTGGATAGTAAAAGCACATCCTCACGCTGGATTTCTCCATGTGATCTGCAAAGAGAACATATCAGGGCGATGAAAGCATATGCAAATAATTACAAATATAGGCCGGAGTTGTTGGAGTCTTTGAGTCCCGACGACAGACAACTGTGCGAAGACATACTTGGCCGATCACCACTGGAATGCTTCAACTTCGTTCTCAACAATCTTCGAGAGATCTTGCTGAAAGATCGCAATATCGGGGTCCCAGCACTTTTATTGGTGCACTTAATACTCGGAGAACGGAGCCTCATGCTTTCCGAAAGCTATCGCTCAACAGCTGGTTATTATATCTCCAAAGTCATTGAGGACGAAGTGAGATCTTGTGCAAACCATTCTATGGTCACTCATCCTAGGGACAGAGTATCTATCAGTGCAGGACTCCTAAAAGTTCGAAATGAGCTTGAGGACTTGATCTCTTCGAATAAGACACATTGCGAGGCCAGTATTCCTAAAATGGCACCATTTGGTGAGTTACAAAGCCCACTGCGCTTCCGTTCTTGTAATGCTGGTTTCCGTTTGGAGCTAACTCACAACTGTCTCTGATCTAGTAAACATTGACAGACCTAAGTTGCTCGTTGCCGTGTTACTAAATACGTCCGAAAGCCGGATATTAGTTCTCAACTCGAGGATAGAAGGTAGCAGATCTAATATGCACAGAAGATTTCTGTGGCTCCCATGCGTCCAGGTAAATGAGGCCCTGGGGGAGAAACAGAGCTTGAAATCACTTTTGAGTACAGAAATGGGACTTCATACTGTTTCTTGTCATCTGGCTGCGAAGATAGACCTTGAGGAGAGGCCTTCGAGGTTCTGGCTGAAGGGTCACAACGTGTATGTTGATGTGGTTGCCTATCAAATGGTTTTGTCTGAAGATGAGTGGCAATCAGCGCAGGGCTCTCTATACGGAATGAGTGTCAAGAGGGTCAGGTTTCAGTATGCTAAAGACCATGTCTACGGATTACAGGACCAACAGGTACTGTATGCCATGGCGAGGTTAGGGTTTTAAAGAAGGCTTTAGCTTATAGAGTGCATTAAAAGAAGATTTATAATTATATATAAGTAAAGTTTTAATAAATTTCATTATTACTTAAAACTTTATTTTTAATTAATTAAAAGGACTTAAACTTAGATATATAATAAAATAAACCTAAACAAAGAGTCACAAGCATGCCGGATAAACATTATAGCCTGATGCCAGCAATCTGGACCAGACCCCCTCAGGACCCTTCAATAGACCAATCAATAACCATGAGAGGAGATTGACCAACAGCATAAGCTGACGTCACTTAATACGCACGTGAGTGTTGGTTCAGAATGTGGATACTTGCTGCCTACCATTGTACAAACATCCTTGATAAACAATTTCTGTTCACCACCAGCCACAAGCCCCAAACCTCACTCTGGCAATATATCAAAAAGCCGTAACCAACAGCAGCATGACTTTAATTGAGAGTATTCTTGCTGTGATGCCAAATGTCCCATTCCTTCCGCCGGGACCTCCAGTTGACGCGAGCAAGGATGCAAAGAAACCGAAGAGTCCTCTAAACCGCTTCTTGGGAGCACCATCGAAAGAAAAGACGGTAGCCAACCCAGAGGTGCCGGAGAACCGCCATCAATCGTGATGGACTCCTCCGAGACTGCAACATGACTGGCATCACTCGCAATTCGGAAGTTATTGGCTGCTAGGTGCGTGACTTTCTCAGTTTCTCACATGCTTCCAATGATTAAAACCGCTAACGGGTTTCAAAGCACGAATCTCTTGTTGTATAGAGGGCGTTTCGAAACAACGAAGCGATAGACGGTCAAGGATGGTCGGCGCTTAGAGCCCGAGCTGCATATAAGCACAAGAGGGTCCGAAAGTATAGCCTGGTGGAGATACAGATAGAGCAATGAGTAATAATTGAGAAAGTGGCAAGTCATGTGTTCGCTGAGTTGGGTGCTTCTCTGGGTCTGGGGCTTGTTCACTATGGCCGCAACCTTCTACAGCGAGGTGTTTGTTGGTCCAGCTTGAAACGGGCCACGGCCAACACTTCCTTGCACAGCTGATAGCAAATGCAGCCACGAACCTTGTTTTCCACTGTTCGTTTCATCGGTAAATCGATCTCCAATGATAGGCAAATCGATAAACTCTCCAGGCGGCATAGCCCCCTGCCAATCAGGCATAGTCTCTCAGGCGACGCGTAATGATACATCGAGCCTTTAGATGTGACTAGACTGCTCCTGTTCAGTTTACCGGTGACCGGCCGGCTCAGGACAAAGAGAGCAAGTTAGTTTTCATTCCCAAAGACTCTGAAGCTAACCATAATACTAGATGACTTGGTATATACTCATGGGTGAGACTCTGAGGCGTGACCGTAATGAACGATACCTATTTCATAGGCACATTCCAAAGTCCTACTCCGAGAATGACCTCCACTTTCAAGATGAGCTGTGGATGTCGGAAACACAAGTACAGCCTCAACATCCTACCAAGGATGTCAAGTTGAACTGCATCCTAAAGAGTGATTTGACTACAGTGGACAGGTCGCGGTTCAAGGAGGTTGTTGGATTTGATGGGCGGGAATGGTTGAGGGTCGAATACGATCTTGTCATCTCGACTAGAGACGCTGCGATGAAGTTCTGGTTGGAGTTTAATGGCAAAGAGGCAGGTTCTATTCTGGCAACGTACGATTAGTTGGTTCACATTCCTGTTTGACAATTTGTTCATAAAGGTTCATTTCTATTGTTTACAAGTTTATGCTTTCCCAGAATTTGTCTTTTATTAGCGGTATTTAACAGACTGGCCAGCTCATCAAAGTAAACTTCACTTGATAACCAACTTTAGTCGAACAGAGGTCCAGCCCAGTTCTCATTATGCTCCATATGAACATTCAAATGGCCCCATCCTTCTTCCCCTTGAAGCATCTTCTTGATATCGGCGACGACCTCATGCCATCGCGTCTCGTCCGAATCATCGATTACCGAGATGTATATGGTAGCAGGGTTGGCTTTGAGATCTGGAAGCACCCCGTACCGGTGAAGAGCAAGGGTGTTCATCTTTCCTTTGGTCGCTGGAAAGGACATAAGGCACTTACGGACCTTGGGACGGACAGAGTCCCAGGTTGCACTAAGATGCGGGTCGTTGACACAAGTTCAGTAAATCGTCTTAGTAAGTTCTGGGGCGATGATTTCGACGTTGATATCACCGTCCCGGATCGAATATGCCCTTGTCAGCTCAGTCAAGCTCGTGACCATTTCTTTCAAGGCTGCTTCCCAGATATGTGTCTTTTCGGAAGGCCAGGGTGAAACGACGAGGACTATCGGTATCTGACCTCGCATCTGGAAGTGGGTTATGCCGTCCATGCCTTTCAGGAGTCTATGCTTTCCGGCGATTGTGTTTGCCCGTTGAAGAATGGCTTGGGACATCTTTTTCATAGAGTCAGGTAGGCTAGCAACTGACATCTCTAGAGGCTGTGCACGAAGGACTGGCCAAGCGACTCGCTTCCAACCGGTAATGACACGCGGTTCAGTGCTGGTTGAGGTAGAATTTGGGGACGCCATGGTAGAATCCTTAGAATAAATTTGATAATTGATCTTGTGAGAGATGATCGATCAGAAGTGACGACTTTTGAGAGAGAAGGTGAAAAGCGCAGCAATGGTTGCGATGAAGGTATTTTTATACTTATTCTTCAGCAACAAGGTTTAGCAAATTTGTGATTCAGGAGTCTGAACTTTAAGTAGAGCTCCTTACACGGCGTTGAGTCACATCTAAGAGAAGTCAGCAAGTCTGTGGCGTAGGGTTTGGTGGAAGGAGGGGCTGAAAGAAGTCTAAAGCCGTGAAAGAAAGTCAAAGAGCACTTTTCACGGTCGAGAGGGAATTTCTCAGTCCATAGGTAGCAGAACTTCTGGCCTTGGACAATACCAGAACTCGCACGTCCACAGCATGGACAGTCATGTATATTAGGTTTTAGTCCTTTTAATCCTCACTAAGATTACTTATTCTTCATGAGTTTATCACAGCAAAAAGCACTCCATTAACCTTCACGGTGTCGCCACCGTGGCACTTCTGTGACTCAAGCCTCATGATTTGGAAGCGCCACTCGGTGCGACTGATGAGCCCATTCCTACTCTCTACCTCTTGTACGGTGAGCATCATCCTGTAGTGCATTCAGTTTAGTCACTTTGACGATCATCGCTGGACCGTGGGGTTGAAGATCTCCCCGCACAGACCATAATAAGGAACGGAGAATCGTGGGGTATCTAGGGGAGGAAAGAAAACTTAGGACCTTGACCCTAAGTGATAAGATTATTTAGGTAAACCTACTCTAAATTTAGGGGACTCTTTCCTAAGTTTATTTTAACACCCTATATTAAAGTTTAATATTTTCTCGCCCCCCTGAGGGGTATCTTCCGTTCAGGTCTTTTTACTCGCATTCCTGCCTTAGCCGGTTTCATATCAATGTATCCGCGTATAAACCTTCCGAAGCAAAGCTTAATTGAGCATCTGGATAACAGATGCTACCTCCGCATATCCAATTTAGGACATCCACATGGATACCATCTATGCCGAGTTGCCGAGCTCGGCATATGAAGAGGTTGCTTCGGATTCTAATTTTCCACCTCTCTCCAGCTTCATGTAGAGTAGTAAAGCTGCGACCCTTGCCTCGTTGAAGGAACTTTAAGAAGACGGCGATGCTCTCAATAATTAAATGGTTGATTTCTACGTCAACTTCTCTTTAGTCCTCTACAATATGCGCTTCTCAACCATTCTTGGCTCGGTATTGCTTGCAGCGCCTATCCAGGCAGCCAAGCTGTTGATCTGTTCTGATAGTACCACGGCAAACTATGCCACTGGCAATGCCCTACAGGGGTAAGTAGTTCCCTCCCAGTATAGGAACAGCCCTTACTCATTCATCATGGTAGATGGGGCTATTATATCCAAGACTATACAACACTCACTGTCTCGAACCTTGCCAAGAACGGCCGCTCGACTAGATCTTTCATCAACGAAGGCCTATGGAGCGACCTCTTGTCAAAGACATCTTCAGGAGATTTCGTGGTCATCGAGATGGGCCACAACGACGACGGCGATCCTACTACATCTGACCGCGCTACCCTTCCAGGAACCGGCGAAGAAACCGTCACTGTTACCACAGCCACAGGTAGTAAAGAAGTCGTCCACACCTTCGGCTGGTATCTACGCAAGATGATTGCCGACGTCAAGGCCAAGGGTGCAACACCTGTTATCTCCGGTATGGTTAATCGCAACTACTGGACCGGCAACACGCTGCAATCAAAATGGCCTTTTGCAGACTACGCTGAAGCTGTGGCTAAGGCAGCTGGAGTTGAGTATATCAACCATACAAAATATTCCGTGGCGTTATTTCAGGCTATGGGTCCTACCAAGGCCAAGACTTATTATCCTAATGATAATACACATACTAACTGGGATGGTACGAAGTTGAACACACAGACCTTTGTTCACGCTGTTAAGTACAAGTGTGGCGGGACTAGTGTGCTTAAGAAGTATCTGAATGCTGCTGGGAACGCTGTCAAGAGCCCGGCTCAGCAGTCATGCTAGTTTCGTTTGACGGGGGCAACAGGGATGTCACAGATGGATTGTATTGAGTCTTGCCCTATGTATATGGCTCGTATGATGTCAGGCAGCACGTATGCTCGAAAGCAACGGGGGGAGCATCAATGTCAACGTATCGTTTACAACTGGTTCCTCACCCTTCTCTTCTTTACTCCACCAGAGGCTTCTGTTTCTGCAGCATCTTCAAGCTCTCCTGACTTTTCCATCCTCCTGTTGTCATTCCAGTAGTAAAATATCATCCCAGCGACAAGCACAATACTAGCCGCATAGAGACACAATATCTTCAGAAACCCGTTGCGATAGTATGGCGCATCACTCTTCACAAAGATATTCTGCCCGGCTAACCCTCCCACGTTTGACCCTGCAACAGCCAGCGCAAGTCCGATGCAACGGACCTGCGGATCTTCAGTGTTGGTACTAAACCACGCATCATTGAGACTCTGAGATACTGCCACTCCGGAGCCCAGAAGTGTGAGTATAGCGTACTTCATCCAAACGTCGGAGCTCCCAACAACAGCGAATTGAACTCCCGAGAAGACCAGTGAGTACACGCCGCAAAGTAAGCATAAAGGTCCTCGAGATAAGGTCTTATCGCTAACCCACGATACGAGAATGGCCAAGATACACACCCCAAAGTTACTAACGGCTGCGAGAAAGCTCGCAGTAGATGCCCCGAAACCAAGGTTCTTGATGATGGTGGGCGTGTAGAAAACTAACCCTCCTTTGGGCGTGATGGAAATAGCATTGATGCCAAAATGACCCCACATCGGAAAGCTGGTCAAGAGGATGCGCAGTGCGGTCTTGGGACTGATTCCAGAAAGCTTTACCTCCTTGCGTGGATCGTCGAGAATGACGCGCTTAGCCAGGATGTCCCTCTCTTCAGCCGTGAAAAGGTCGAACCACTTGACGCCCGCCAATGGAAGCGTGTTGGTCGTCGAACGAGGCATGATCAAGATGAAAACAAAGGCAACGACCAGCGTGAAGAGACCATCGATGATGAAAAGCCACTGCCATTTCTTCAAACCACTCGTCTCCGGAATTCTGAAGATCAACCCCGCAAGAAGTCCACTCACGCCCGCAGAGCAATAATTCCCAACATACACCAGTGTAGCCCTCATCGCCATCTCCTTCCTCGTATAAAACGAAGCAAGAATTGTTAGCGCAGCAGCTAGATATCCAGCTTCCCACATCCCCAGCAGGAATCGCGTAGCGTAGAAACCCGGTTTATTGTGAACAGCTGCTTGCGCCGTTGCGATTGTTCCCCAAGCCAAAATCTGGATGATGAGCCAAAGCGCTGGTCCGATTTTTGATAGGACCATGTTAAAGGGTATTTCGAACACCACGACGGCTGCGAGCATGAGTTGGTTTCCGGTGTTGACGTTGTCGTTGTTTATGCCGAGATCGTCAGTGAAGGATGTTGTCATTGCGTAGCCCACGTTTCCTCTGTCCAGTTGGAGGGCGAAGAGGCCGAGCATGAGCATTGGTAGGATGGTGAAATCGATCCTGATAAAGATATTAGTGTCATGTCATGATATTAAGGGAAACGACGCACTTTCGTCTCAGCTTGACTTCCGCCTTTTAAGTCCAGTCACAGATTGGTAGTTGGCTTTGTGATTCCTCCACACCAGTTTTCGCAATGGAGGCGTCTGCTTGGGGCGCCATGGCAGCCATGGTAAAAGGCAGGAAGGCAATGAATTGGGGTGTAAGCTACATAGGTTGGGGGAACTTCGTGATTTATAACCCAATGCATTAGGGTCGAATTGCTGAATGCCCCGCTCCACTGACGTGTTGAAGATCCATTAACCTGCCTCGAAATTGAGATGGCTGTTGAAGATCTGCACAATTGTAGTAATAATTGCACTGAATTGGGTTCAGTACGTTATCTGATCGCCGGCTTGCGGCCCGGGCTAACTACTGTAAGCCAGCTGATCCATCTTTGGCATAGTTGCTGTGATCAGCCAACCACCAACTGAGAAGATATTGGAGCATGGCGATCTGGTAGGACCGCGCTGAACATAGATCACTTCAGAGTCGAAGATCAATTTTCGTATAACGTGTCTTTGCCCTGCAGGCAATCTACCCTCAGTTTTCTTGCAGCTTCTTGGGCGCGGCGAACCACGTGACGTTCAGAGCGTCCCCGCTCGTCTCTATCGCTTTCGCAATCTTCACCGTTTACCTAGCCACAGAAGAAATGGCACCTCAGATCCCTACAATCGCGGAAATACGCACATCCACCGAAGTACTCAGCCCTCCTGATGCGTCGGCTACTGTTGTGAAAGTTGGCGAAAGTTTTGCAGTCAATTTCGGCCATAACGTCTCCTCTGAAGAAGCTGAGGCCTTCCAATCCATCTCATCCAACACTGAGGTTCCTGTACCGAAATTCTATGCAACGTTGGTGGAGCCAGATACCGCTATCAACTTCATCGTTATGGAGTATGTCAACGGCAAGAGTCTAGGAGATCTCTGGCCAACCCTTGGAGTTCCCGACAGGCTACAAATTACCAATCAACTTCGTGCTGCTTTACGGGAGTTGTGTAGCCTTGAACCGCCTTCTTATCTGGGCTCTCTCAATCGAAAGCCCTTAAGTGATGGAGTTTTCTGGACCCCGGATCAGAACCCAGCCAAGTTAGGTCCTTTCGAGACCGAGGACGACCTCAATGAAGGGATACTTGAAAGGCTAGCGGAACATGAACCCCGGGCACATCTCACACTGCTACGCACACTCATCACTGCGACGTTGCGAGATCACAAGGTGAAGTTCACACATGGGGATCTGCAACCTAAGAATATCCTTGTCAAAAGCACTGGATTGAATTATCCTCCTTATGAGATCAAAATTATAGACTGGGAGATTTCAGGTTGGTATCCGGAGTACTAGGAATTTTGCAACACTACGATCGCCGGTCGATTTCGGCCGGAATGGCTAGATCTGGTGCAGCGTATCATGCAGGTCTACGTGCCAGAATACCTAATGCTCCAGACAATCCGCAGCCTTCTGTTCTATTAAGCCTCACATTATTAGTCTGGCAGCTCGCTTCGGTAGACAGCAGCATGGTATCACATCAGACCTATATGCTAGTTAACGTATTTATGTATTACCAGGATCATTCCCATACCATCCTGATCTTGTTCTCTTCCTAGATCCCCCAACCTTCGTAAACTGATCGGTCTCGACAATTCTCTTATGCCAGTTCATAACCCAACGCCTGTCAGCGCGATGCGCGTTACGGTCAGCGAGCAGTGGATTGGCCATGTACACACTACACACTAAGTCGGCGGAGGCAATTCTCGTCACACAACTCAGCCGGTTGCTCAATCCTACCCCACATTACCATAACCAATATTATGCAGGCAAGGATGTCAAGGTTCTGACTGGACCACGTATACAATTCGCAAGATTGCATTTTCAACACACCCTGATTATGCAGTCATATCACACAGCCACCACAATGCTCTGGAGCCCGGCGTGAGCAGAATTGAATCAGTCTATTAAGTGAGCGTCGTTTGACATTTCACCAAACTTCGAGACATCTCTTACCGTTACCCATAACTACCATCCTTGAAGTCCGCACCTGTGCACAGTCCTATTTCCAATATGGCCGAAGCTTTCGGCATCGCTGGCAGCGCTTTTGGAACAGTGTCCTTGGGAATCCAACTGTTCACTGAGATATCAAGGTATCTCGATAGTGTTGAGGGCCGGGACGGAGATCTCGAGCGCGCGAAGAATTATGCGCGGGACTTTCAATCATCCTTAGTCGCACTGAGGACATGGGCTTCTAACACGGGTTTTAGCGACACCGACCTTGAAAGAGCGATCAGCCAAGGCCAGGCCAATTGTGCGGGCGCCATCAAGAATTTGTCAGCGACGGTTGCAGAATTGAAAGGCCAGGACCCTATCCCTAACAGTCGCACTTCAAAGGCCAAGGCACTCTATGTTAAACTAAAATATCCATTCAAGAAGCAAAATGTGGAGAACTTGGAGAAGCAATTATTTAATACAATCAGCGTTCTAAAGTTCGCTTTGCTTATTTTGCAAGTGTAAGTGAATACTACTAGTTTAACTTGGTATACATGCTAAGTCTAGCGATCAGAAAGACTAGCACCAGTACTCAAATATCTATTCAAGGTATAGAACAGACGGTGCTCAATATACTAAATCGACTTCCCGAGCCTGCTAGGGATGGAAACGTCGCCGAAACAGCTCCCGAGCCCGCCATATGCTTGCGAGATTCGACGTCTAACACGCCTGTGTCCGGACTTGGGGCAACAAGATACCAAAATGGGACAATGTGGGCGATAAATTCCGTCTGCATCTGCCGAAAGAAATATAAACGGCGCGAACGGCGACAGTGGGGTCCTTTCATCCTCGAAAATGAAATCAGCTTCGCAGACTATCATTCACCTGGATGCCCGCTTTCAACGCATAAACCCCTAAAACAACAAACAAAGGGCACATTGACATTCCCTATCCCTTTTACCAGAGGTCGCTGGAGAAACGCCAGCCAATTTTCGCTATTCTTTAAAGCAGGTACCGGTGGCATGGGTTTCGGTCAAAATCTCGCCTGGGTTGAAACAGTCGACAGAGACCAGTCTCCATCGTTCAAGATTTCAGAGCTGGCGTTTATTCATCGAGACAGTCTTAACGATGAAGACTATGAGGTATTCTTACTGTCGTGTTACAGGCGAATCAAGTGGTGTTTTGCCAACAGAAGAGCGTCAATTACCGATGTGGACCAATTTGGTCGATCGATCGTCGATTATGGAACATCAGGGATCATAGTATGTTCCTTATATATTTCCAACCAGACCTCGAATAACTTTTTTCGACTAGTTAATCTGGGGAAAACCCTGTTTTCCTGCCGAAGCTTTACAGTGGTTCTGTATGCTGTCGCCTTTCATTAATCCAACCACATATCAACAATCAACAACAAAGTATGTCTTTATCAGATCAATGAACGCGTGTATTTGGTGGTATGAATATGACAGAAACAAGATTATTAATTAAAAAACCCCTATAGCTCACCACTTCTTGCGCAAATTTGCCAAAATACTGCAACTCCAAATTCCACAATGTGTGGCGAAGCAATCAGCTCTTTTCTGTCTAGGTATGGTGACTCTGCAGGCCAAGATTGCAAGTCTCCATTCCCTTGGGGCGGCGTTCGGGGGCAGTTTGACTTGGTTAAGCGTTTCCCGCAAATATCCAATTGTGAGTAGTTTACCCTGATATTCA
Source organism: Fusarium tjaetaba (assembly GCF_013396195.1). NCBI lineage: Eukaryota > Fungi > Ascomycota > Sordariomycetes > Hypocreales > Nectriaceae > Fusarium > Fusarium tjaetaba. The sequence goes on along the minus strand of NW_023501334.1, from coordinate 71,540 downwards.
GGGGTCCAATATTGATTAACCTTGATAGATCTCGAATTTGGTCAGCTCAGCAGGCTCATCCTCATGGAAGACCAGGGTAGGGTTGAAGACTTTCTGCGAAGGTATCCATCATCTATGAATGAAGTCAATTATCTTGGTCAGACGCCTGTACACATTACGGTTCAGACTCAGAATGCGACCATCTTGAGCGTGCTTGTCAGTCATGCAGATCCAAAGCTGCTAAACACTAAAGATAATGACGGCTTCTACGCAATCGATCATGCTATCGACGCATTATGTCATTCTCTGAAGCCTGGAAAAGAACCAGGATCGACAGTATGTAACGGCTGCGAAGTTCTCAACGTGCTACTACGTTCTGAATCGGCGATCTTTACAAAGTCTGTCCGACTAGCTATGCAGCTACCGCGTTATCACACCATACCCGTCTGCCTAGAGGGCCAAAAGAACATCATCCGGAGTCTAGCGTCCCGAAGGAAGGAACTGAAAACACTAGCACAGCGCGAGCTGACTCCAGCAGAAAGACAAGACTTGAAATTCTGCGAACCCGGTATACTAGATCAGAACGCGGTCCAGACTCAACAGTTCCTGGAGGCAAATAAATGCCATGTCCCGATTCATTTGAAGGTGTACGACAATGATGACAGCCCTAAGGATTCTGAATCAATTTATCTGCTTATCTGCCACGGCGACGTTGCTGAGTCTGCCCTGCAAGATGGCTTCCTTATGCCAATAACCTTATTTGATGACGTCTTTCGCTCGCTAGCGCAATGGCTGGACTCTAATCATTCTCACCGTCGGCGGTGGCAGGACTTCTTGTTCTCATCATACATTTGTTGGTTGGTTGATCATGGGGGAGACCTCCGCTCCACAGTCCAGACTCCTTGGGGCCGTACAACAGCAGCGCACTACTTCATGGCCTATCTCAGCACGAATCAAAACTCTTTTAACATTGGATGTAGAGTCCCTCTATCTCCAAAAGTCTCAAGTACCATTCTTGAGGAGCACAATATCGACGACTGCCGTTGCCAATGCTCCCCAAAAGGATGTACGCCTGTGACCACATTCCTAGCTGCCATAAATTGTCATCAGGAATGGCTTTGTACTGAGGGAGTTTCAGGAATCCTAAACGATGTCCTCGAACACCTTGCATATCTTTGCAATTTACTAGGTCATGTTGGTTACGACCTAACTAAGGAACATTGGATTGCCAGCGCGGCTGTGCGTCAATCGACGTTTCTTATTCTCGACCTTCGGCATACTTGTTGTTTCTTAGGTGATGGCAATGAAACCAACGCCATTTCTCCATTGTCGACAGCAGATCGCCTCGAAATTGAAGAGGAAGACAGCTCGCGACTGGAGCTACTTGAAAAACTCGTCACGGAATTTGAAAGGGAGCGTGGTAACTATGCTGATCTGCTGTCCTTTGCACGAGAATATTGGGCTCCAAGGATGGAGACTGTTTATGAAGAGATCGAGTCATATGTTCTGACGGAGACTCAGCGACAGGAAGCCGAGGAAGCTGGAGTTGTCTGGGAATGTTATGGTCCGCAACTTGCTGAGAACGAAGAGGAGGTAAGTGAGCTGGAGAAGGTTCTGAGGGAGCTCGATGAAATTGCTACAGATCCTGCAAGACCAAGGCTTGTATAGCTGGGAGATTAAACACGCGCTCTAGATTTATGAATTTATCACCCAGTGAGCTTACAGTGTTGATGCGAACTTAGCCTAAGCGCAGGGCCATGTCATGGAGCGGCAGCAAGAGTAAGGCAAGATGCCAAATGACACAAATCCCAGTGACATGAGTCACTGATGGCGAAAAGACAAGGTATTCAAAGGTTTTACTTGATTTATCCTCCGACATCCTAAACTATCCTCAACTCATCCCAATGCTTCCTGATCTTAGGCTTAGAATCTTTTCCTTCTTACTCGCGCCTGATTCCTGACCTCTTCTCTTTCCTCGCCTATCACATTCACGGCTGCTATAATCTCAAGACTTGCCCGCACTCATTCAACATCTAAGAAAACATCTTTGTATATTTTCTGAAGATTCCCACCCTCATCTTAGTGGATCGGCATCCAAGCTGTCTTTATCCAACTTTCCCTTTTCTCCCACTATGTCTATCGTGGGCTTGAAACAACATCTTCTATGGCTCACAACGTTATCAAGTTGTGATACTGCTGTCGTCTGTGCCTGGCACTGCCAGCTAGACTCCTGTTACCGTGCCCATGACACCACCGCCTAATCCTAAATCTTAGGATCACGTGCCCTGATTTTAACAGACTTCCTCCCCTCAGTATCTCAACTCAGAGAAAGCGCCTCTTATCTTGACTCCTCTGTCGCAAAGAGTACAATATCGCCCTGATCATCCACAGCAGCTCGGCCACTTCAGGACTATCCGCAATTCCGATACTCCTACAGCCCGAAACTCGGGGGTATTCCCAAGACTTCTTTTCAAGAAGCGGCTGTTCGGCGATGCGCCCAAGTTCAACAGCCTGAGAAGTGAGTGTGCTCAGCCCTCTGACATCTTCGCACTAACCAAAGTCGCTCCTCTCTAGCCTCGATATCATGCCTCAAGCATCGTTCCCCTGGATGGGTGCGCGCGTCCTCACCGAAGAAAAGAATGCCACCCTCACCAGTGGACAGGGCGATATCCTCGCAAAGACGGTCGGAAGGCTTGACGGTGGCGGCTACTTTTACAGCAACCAACGACCCAAAGGCGAATGGAAATTTACCAAGGTGTTCAATCGCGGAACACTTCTTTGGGACAAGGACAACTTCTGCCCCGGAGATTCTGTTGATCAGTCAATGCATGTGCACTACTGTGAGGAATCCTACGACTACGGATCTCCAAGGCGTTTATTTATCGGCTATTCGGCGTACACGCTAGAGCCTGTGCTTGCGAGCATCAATCTGGAAACCTTTTATATCAGCGAGGACATGACCGATGACCATCAGACTGGTCTACAATTCGAGGCCACCACGGAAGGCTTTCTGAAGGGGGATGAGGTTATTCTCCATCATTCTCTCACAGTCCCTGGAAACATTCGGGCGCTCAAGCTACTTTTGCTCAGGAAGGACTGGGGCAGAGCTTTCCATGGTGGAGATCTGACTGTCGAAGTCGCAAAGGATCTGGCCTACCAGTCCGCTCGGTCGCTCTACCATCGGCGGGCTCCTGTCACCCTGGCTCGTATCCAGCCAGCGACCACTGCCCAGGTACCGAACTTCAAGAAGTCGGACCTCAAACGATGTGTTATTCCTGACCAGCCCTACGGACCTGAGAACCTTCATCTTCAAGACGTACTTCCTCGTGATGGGAGTATCTGGTTTGAGCGACCTCAATGCTTTGTCTACAAAGCGCCTTATATGTCCAATATGCGGTACTCGAAACGTCTATACCACGACCTTTCCATGTTCGCCAAAGCTCATTCGCACGACAAATTCAATGCCACGGCGATGCTATTCGCTGTACAACTCTGGTGCGACATTGAAGAACACTCGAACAACATGCTTGAACAAGATATCGCAGAGCCACTGCCCTCTGTTTCTCTAGCAGTATTTATCGTCTACTTTGAGCACTGGCTGAAGATTCATGAACATCTTCAGTGTCTCAGCTTCATTCATCCGTTCAGGTTGATTCATCTTTTATACTGGAATGACATTCTCCAGCCATTCAATAGCAAGGAAGCCTTCTACATCAAGGAAAATGCGATCGACTCTCTGCGAGTCCAGCAATATGTACGGGACGCTAAGGCAATTGGCTCTAGAATTCCTGTGACAGAACGCGCTGATCTCTATCCCTTTATGATAAGTGGCAGCAGGATGGTATGTCCCCAGGACATACCTTTCAAATTCCGTCTATATGAGGCTCGTCAAGCCATGGTTGGCATGCCTGATCTTCGAGTTCTCGGCTCACCATCATATCTTCCCACGGACAGCGAGATAATCGAAATTGGCCTGCCAGAGCCCATTGCCCGAATCACCTTTCTCCGAGACACCCCAGACGAACTGGCCTACACCAAAGTTTTCGACGCTACCGAGGCCGGTTTCACATTGCTGTTCGGAGACAGCTTGAAGTCTGGCACCATCTGGACACACGAGTTTCAATCGTATACACCACTGACAGATCTTCCGATTGAAGCATACGTCTATCCAAACATGATTGACGCCTGGTCCCGCCTTCTCGATCGGCGCATGGCTTGGCTTGAGGAGCTTGGTGTACTGGGAAAAGTTCGAGTTCGGACTGGCGACGATGGTTTACCTGGTTATCATGGCATGCCATTGGAGAATGATAGCCGCTACCTCGATGAAGCATACGCGGGTAAAATGGTCAAGCTTGCGCTGGAGGATCCCAGGAACAGACCTGACTCCTGAGCCTCGAAGGTCAAAGGTTGGTGGGACGCTTCACAAAACAAAATCCTTCTTTTGAGGATTAATGAACAGCTGAAATGAATGAGAGTTTATGTCGTGATGAAGCCACAGTGGGGGAGATTGGTATTGTACGAAAGGGACTTTCTTGGGCTCGGGGAAATAGCGAGAATATGTACGCGATGGCGGACATGATCGCAGAGAATCGTGGTTGTGCGAATATTGGATGCGACAGGGAATGTATACCATCATGTTGAGTGAGGCTGGCGATCTGGTAACGATGTCGATATGTACTCCAATCTAGCTATCAAAATGGATGAGATGCAATATCACGACTATATCGGAGACAAGATGAACAATGAAAAGTCAATTGACATTCTATCTTGAATCAGAAGATGGAGTTATCTCCACACGAGAAAACACCTCCAATGCCATCTTTGTTATTAGCAAAGAGATCCAGCAGCTCAGTGATAGCCGCCCATAATCCACCCGCATTCATGAACAGCGTAAGCCCAATCATGACAACATTTCCCACTGTAAGCAGTCCCTTCTGCCACGTTGAGAAATAAAGGCCCTTATTAAGATGTAGCCAGAAAATCGCCGCAAAGCCATATGTAAACCACGGAATCGTCGTCGCAGCCGTAATCGACAGAATCGAGTCAAAGATAGGAATGACGTTTGAGATGACAAAGATCAGAACCCAAAATCCGGTTACGGACAAGATCCATGTGAACCAAGACTTGACGCTGTTGTCGGTGACTTGGTGGGTAGCGCGCATTTGGCGCATCGCGGTCACGTAGACGTACTTACAGCCTGTGTGGCCGATTGAGAGGGCTGTTGCTACGACTGCTGGGAGGATGATTCCATAAGCGACTTTGGCGGGGATGGAGGATGCGGCGGAGAGGACGGGGGATGTGGTGAGATCGCCGGCGAGACAGTACAGGGCGACGGCCATGGCGATGTAGAAGAGGGTGCTGACGATCTCGAGGACTGCGAGGGCGAAACGGAAGTCCTTTGCGGGGTCGCGCATTTCGGCCATATATGAGCTGTCCGCTGTTAGTTTGGTTCAATCAACATCGAGGGGAGAACTTACGGGAATGTGAATGTGCCAGCGTACGAAAACACAACTCTTAAGCACGCATTAAGACCATCGCGAAACGTAGGGTTTCCAACAACCTTAATCTCCTTATGCCACCCCTCCGGCGCAGTCGCAGGTCCCGAAACCGCCAAGCTGATCAAAACGATCAAACAAGCCGCCACAACACTAACAGCGTTAGGAATACCCGCCTTTGAAACAAACTTCATCGTTCGTGGTATCGACAAAACATAACACGCGATACACGCCACAAGGATCCATATCACAGTACACGTCGCATGACTACTAAGCGTATTCAGCGCAACGGATAGCGTGACAGTAGCTGAAGCGACGATAAAGACCACTTGGATCATCATGACGAAGCCGGCAAAGGACTCGAACCATGGGCCGCCGACGATGCGGGTCATCTCGACGATGCTGACGACATTGGGGTGCTTGCGGTAGAATTGGAGGAGCTCGTAGGCTGCGTACCATGATAGTGCGCCGATGCCGAGGATGGCGATTATGCCGGGGACGATTCCGAGGGTTTTTATCGTTGAGGGGAGGGATAAGATTCCGAGACCGAGTTGGTTTGTGAAGAGGATAAGGACGGTATCCCATCGTCCAAGAGTCCTGTAATTCTTCCCGCCTTGATCGAAGATATTACCCTTTTCTTCAGTGCCAGCGGGGACAGCTTGGAAATCGGCTTCATCTTTTGGTGGTTCTGTGTCTGAGGCGCTGGACTCGGGAGGGTGAGATGTCAGTGGTGAAGGCTCAGCAGGCTTTTTTGAGAACTTCATGATGCCCATTGTGAAGTGCTACGATCCTGCGTAGCAACTGACTTCCAATTGTGAGGCGATGGAGATTGAAAGGGGAGAGTGAATTGGGAAAGGAGGTAGAAGGTGAAAAGGAAAAGTCAATCGAAGGTTCGTGGGCAGACCTGACGTTATTAGCGGCCCGTAGTTCTCCATATTATCACCCTTTTATGTTATACCCCAGGCCGAACGACCTCCGATCGGAGGTTGTGGCGGGAGCTATGATGTACATTTTTGGTGGTTCGATGGGGAAAACGTGCTCCGAGGCCCAATTGCAGCTGTAGCATTACAAGACTCAAGAGGATAGCTTGTCGCAGAGACCCCGTGGGGGAAGTGAAGCTGTTCAGTTCATTACGTGATAACCTCGTTTGTAACACAGGATAGGAAGGTCCCTTGATGAGAGATTGAAGGTAGGTAATCTCAAAGATGCTGAGGTTTTGTAGATACCTCCCTGCCGATTGGTCCTCGGCCACCCCGGCAGATCCGCCGGATGGAGCACCGGAACAGTGGGGCCTTTGCCTCCGTCAGCTTTTCAATTTTGCAGCTGGTGGAGCATTACGTATGTCCGAGTATCCGGCCCTGACTCCGTACGGCATTTATTTGCTATTATCTCACCACTATACTCTTTTTCCTGCTTCGGTTAGCATAGCCAATTCGCTGGAATACACTTTTAAGGTTATGTCTGCCTTGAGCTCACTTCAAAAACAACATCTGACAGTGGACCCCCATTACTCGTGTTTATGGTATTTCTTTTACGTAGAAAATGGAGACAAAAAAGCTGGGCATTTACATACGCGAAATCCACATTGTTCCGATCGGAGGTTGACGGTGGAGTTACGTGACATGATGAAAACTGGGATGAAAGAAGAAAAAAATGTTCTATGCCTACGGGCCGCGTGAAGATCCTTGCGTAACGCGCATGGTTGGTGGACTCAAGAGGCGGGTTTATGGTTATTCCTGTAATCTAAATGTCCGAGACCGTTGGAGTTTATGCTGGAGAGGGAAGGTAAGCCGCAAAGAACGAGAGCCGTGGTCGGCGCCCTTTTGATGCCAAGCTTGTCAAGTTTATTGTGAGGCGAGATGGTACGACGTTACCTTGGCGATTTCAGTGATTGTTTCCTTCACGCAGTATGGAATAGTGACTAATGGTCATGTAATCCTCAGCTGTCATCATCACACATATGCTCCTCCATTCACGGAGGTTGCGTGTTGGCAAAGCTGGAGTGCGACCGTAATTGGATGCCTGCAGGGTAGTCTGCGACACTGGCGATTGAGTTTGTTGATCTGATAACCTTATTGCTCATCCTTGTGGCGTTTCATACACTGCAACAGAAAAATGTCACCCTGTTGCAGCATTCTTGACGATGCAACGCTCTTGCATACGCGAATGGTTGTCAGTTTCGGGGATCGATCGCAAGGCCAATGGGAGTGAACCTGTCTGAGTTGGTGAAGCTCACTCCCGAGCAGCCGAGATACTTCATCTCTCCTTTATTATGTTGAAACCCTAAGATACACTAAAATGTTTTATTGCTAACACTTCATTACTCGTTTCTTAATAGTGGTATAAGTGAGCAACCAATCATCAACTCGATTGGTCAATTCTCACAATCCGTCTCTGGGGTCTCGGCCTAAGCCACATACCAATTTAGAGCTGCCGTCATCCGAGTACGACCGCACGACTGTCCCACGGCCAATGACATTGAGCCTCTACTGTTCAAGATTACCAGCTGTTACGTGTCGTATCAAACATGGTGCTTACTATGACGAGTCTATAATGAGAAGAGCTTCCCCGCAGTCGATTATAAGAAGTCAGCATGAGGATATTGAAGAATGAGTTACATCAAGAAGAATTGTTGGTCTCGACATCTACTAAGCTTATACCATATACATTCCTTTAGACATTCCTGATAGCTGTAATTGGATCCCTTGGAAGACTGCTGCCACACGTTCTGAGCCGAGTGCGAATCACTTCCCGCCTCTCTCGATTTCTCACGTCAGCGAATCGCACACTATAAAAAGGTTCTGAGCAGCACGCAAAGGCGATAGCACTTATGAGCTCTATCCTAAATAAAAGGAATATTTAGGTAAATTTAGAGTAGCTTTATGATCCCTTGCTTTTTGTTCCTCAGCTTAGGCTCAGACGATTTCTTGTCCGCTCACAGACCGCAGGACTGGGTATAAATAACCAATCTTGTCAGATAAGCAGACCAAATACCATCATCAACATCAAAATGTCTGAACTTCCAACTTATGAAAAACAACAAGAATGGAGAACCATCCAATCCTTCCTCCCCGACCGTCTACACTTCACATCCTCCCACTCTCCCACCGAAGAAGTATGGCATCACCGCGGCCACGCTCTCCACCTCGACAGATGGCGCAACCCCTCCGCCCGCATCAGACTAATAATGCATCACGGCATGGGCACAAACGGCCGCATGATGTCAATGCTCCTCGGCGTGCCCCTCCACAAAGCAGGTTTCGAACTCGTCGCAATCGACATGCCCGGCTACGGCTGCACGGTTCCGAAAAAGGGCCATGTTTGGGATTATGAGGAGTGGGTTGATATCGCGAGTGAGTTTGTGGATCATGAGTATGAGAGTGATGAACGGCCTATTGCGCTTTATGGATTAAGTGCTGGGGGTGGTTTGACGTTTCATGTTGCGGGGATGAATGAGCGTGTTAGGGGCATCGTGGGGATGTGTTTTATGGATATGAGGATTCAGAGTGTCGCTGACGCTGCGTGTCGGAATCTCTTCATGAGTCGTGTCGGTGCGCCGATGGGGAGGGTTATGCACGCTCTTGGTCTAGGATGGATGTCGATGCCAATGTACATCACCGGCCGAATGTCAACACTCGTTAACAATCCTCAAGCTTTGGCAGCTTGTATGCGCGACAACACCTCTGCTAACGCATGGGTATCTATGAGCTTTTTATCGTCATTTACGACGTATAGGCCGGCTAAGGAACCGAAGGATTTTGATACGTGTCCGATTTTGTTGACGCAGCCGGCTGAGGATAGGTGGACGCCGCTTTGGGTTTCGGAAGCGTTTTTGAGGGATCTTGATAAAGTTCAGGTCAAGACTGTTATGTTGGAGGCGGCGGGACACTATCCGCTTGAGGATCCGGGATTGGGGCAGATGGTTGAGGCGATTGTTGCGTTTTTGAAGGATATCGAGCAAGATGCGTGAGCTGTGATAAGACACTTATGAACTATACTTTGGCCGGAAGCCTGAGAGAAGGAGACCTTGAAAGATTCTGCTTTGTCTTGTTATCTTTTGTTTATCTACAGTATTGTACACCCCGGTCCTATCTCGGTATCTGTGTCATTGCCACCCGAACTACTATCAAAATCTTCTTCACTTGATATCAGTAACCTCACTTTCCTCTGATTATTCTTATCAATATCATCAAAACCCCTCCTGATCATTTTGACATCAGAAAAGTAATTCAAACCTGGGAAATCACTTTGATACTCCACCAGCAACTTTTCAACTTCCTCGCGTCTATAATCACCCAGCGCAGCTAATGACAGCGCAAGAGGCGAAGCCACAGCAGAGGCAGCAATCGGTCGATTAAAGCTAGCAGCTCTTCCAAGTCCAATGCTCTCATCAACATAGCCCCTGGCATCCAAAACAAGAACAGGGTCGCCATCATAGGACCGCAGGATGCGATTCAGAATAGTAGCCATCGTTAGCATGGCTGCGATCGCAGCATGAAAACGGATCCCCATTCTTCTCTGGAGAGACGTTGAGCCTGATGCTTTGGCTTTAGTGACTGCTTCTTCAGCTGCTTTGACAAGTCTAGGGTGCTCTGTCTGGATAAGAGCGTATGTGCACTGGATCTGGTAGAGGTATCGATCTGGATCGCGGATGAAGCAGGATATTTCACCCATTGTTCCGATATTGAGGCTTGCGAAGGATGTGCCGTCTCCTGATTTGAGAGGACGTGCTGCATCGCTTAGGACAGAGAGAGCTTGCCAGAACCAGGGGCCGAGTTGGATGTTGGGATTGCTGAAACTCTCGAGAACCTGGCTGGTGTGAGTACGGCAGAGAAAATAAGTAGAGGGACTTACCACAATGGAGAATATGGTTTGCATGAACGGCTTGTCGGAGGGATTAAATTGGGACTTTTGGATAGCGTTCTGAAGCAAGTACGCGAGGACTTCATGGTGCTTCGAGTTGACACTCCCAACACCAATGCCAGCACCGCCACTCCCAAGCCATTCCTATAAACAACCAAGTCAGACATTGTGCACCACGAGATGGTAGGGAACTTACCTGGCAGATAGATATCAAGTATATCGAATACATATTATCCGCCGAAAACGCCCGCTCCGGATCCCTCATCGCCTCCCTCAACGTCCTCAACGCAAAAACGTACTTATCCAACGCATCAACCTTTGAAACACTCCTATCCTTCAACGGTCCAAAACCCGTCACAAACGCTGTAATAGCCGCATCAAGCGGTTTACTCGACCCAACTTGCCGGGGTAAATCTTTGACGAACCACCCATACGTTGAGATGTCATAGCCTGGGTTATCGAACTCAAGAATATGCACCAATTTACCCGCTACTCGGGTCTTTTCATTACTCAGCGCCGAGGAGGGTGCGGCTACTGTTTTGGTGTGTTTCTTGGCTGCTTGTGTGTTTTCGGACTTGAAGACGAAGCGCTTTACGCCTATTCCTGTGCATTTGAGCTTGAGACGTGTGCAGCGTGCACAGGCTGGTTTAGCCTGATCGCACTGATCTTATCAGCATTGTCAGATACAGCCATTTGATTGTCATGACGTACCTTTTTCTTTTGTTTCCGACATGCGTCGCAGCCTTGAGCTTTAGGAACGCCGGCCATCGCAGGGTTTTACCTCAAATGAACAAGTTTGGTGTTTGGTGCACGTTATCCCCCGCTTACTCTCGCCAAGCAGCTAGAGTGTCTAAGACGCGCGGCTTAATAATTGTTTGTACGAGATGACAGTGATATCTTCTAGCTTCGTACTTCTATCATTTGGATCAATACTATTATAGCACAGATACATAGATGTGAACCAAGATGGCCGCGATCTCCAAACAAACATGAATAAGGTCCTCAAATCAATCTCTCGTTTCACGAGGCCAAGACTTATCCTAACAAATCATGACGACGAATAAGATGAAGCGCAGCGTACACTGCCCCATACTAACCGCTTTCAGCTTGATAGCGCGCATTGATCCCAGTGACCATCTTATTAAGCTTGAATTAGCCTCTTGATCAAATTCCTTGGCTTAAAGCACGGGGTTTGAACTTTGAAGTACGCGTTTCCTCCCTGCATAAAAAATACAAAATGCAAAAAATACCGCGGGGAATAACAAAGCCCCTTCAAGGTTCCCTAACCATAAGATTCTTCGGCACCTCGGCAACTTCCTATTTAGACCTCCTCGTGTTGGTTCTGCTCAAAGCCTCAACCAACGGCTTTAAATGCGGATGATCGGCACTACCGTCCAATAGAATTGTGGGAAATCGTCATGAACACCCCGGCATTTGCACCAAGGTGACGATGGAGGATGGGACACAGCCCCGAAGGATTTCTGTCGCTGTCACATTTCACTAAAAAACCAACGGGATCGTAGTTATGCGGGTGCCTAGTCGTTCAATTCGCCCGGGCAATTTTCACCGCGGACGCCAAGAATGCTTTTAGCATGCCAAGCTCGCTTGGCTCTTTGGGGGGAACGGGGGGAGTCTTTAAGGAGGGTTTTGCTGTTCTTTTGGAACATTCTACGTTCTGTCCCTTTTGAAATTACTGGTAGCCGTTCTTCTGGGGCTTATTCTTAGTTATTTGATTCCAGCTGAGCTTGTTGGGTCTTCAGCTTTGCCTGGTCAGCTTGGTCTCTTATGTTTTGCAGGTGACGCTATTCAGAATGGGCATGGCGCCCCTTAAGCTTGTTGACCTTGTAGTGGGTTATGCTACAGCGGCTGTTGTTTTCACGACGGTGTCGCAGTATATCCCCTCGAGACGACTGGAGCTGTGCTCTGAGATTGTCTGTTGGGCTGTTGTTCCTTTTCTTTTCAGATATACTGCTTTCCCGAACACCCGGCCGTCTTCGCCGTTATTGAGTGACCCGCAGAAACAGCGTCATTCATCGTTGTCACAATGGTTTGTGGCCTTGGGTATCGTGGCGGCTGCTTTTTACAGAGCCGAAAGTACAACTATTGGTCTCTATGTAAGTTTAGCACGGGATACTAAATCTGGTGAGACCGTACTGACCGATGAAGCCTCTTTTGACCCCTCTTCTCCTCACAGTACAGACATACTCTCAGTCGAGCATATTATCTGATCCAGCTCCTACATCACCTCTCATCAGCACCATCAAGGGGACAACACTAGTCGCTGTCCTTTCAGTGTTCTCACTTTCAAATGGAGATCTATTCGGCTCTCTAATATCGGTCATATTAGTGGCTTCTCTCCTGATTGTCTACAGCATCTTCAGTCCTGACTTCAAAGTGAGAATGTTATCGATTTCATCAGTCGACATCGAGACAAATATCAAGGCCATCGCAGGCCGAACAATAGTCCTCCTTCTCATTGCTGCAGCTTTCCAGACTTTGGTCCTCGGACCTCCCAATAGCAATGTCATTCTCGTGCTCTTCGCAGGATTGGTCAAAGCCTTGTCTTGGTTCTTCATCATCCAAGCCGTACGTAGACCTGATAATAACTTTGCACCCAGACACTAACGAACGCAGGCACGACAAACTTCTTGGTGCATAGCCACCACAATAGGAACCTTTGCTCTCGCCTGCGCCAGAAACCCCTTCTTACAAAACTCCCAACTTCAAGCCTTGTCTCACGTCGCAGTCTCGACGCTAACCCTCTATCAAACAACTCAACTCCTCCCCAAACAATCCAAAGGCAAAATTCTCCTCTGGTCCTGCTTATCAGCATCTTTGATTCCATATCTCTACAACGAATCCATGATCCATGACTCAACATCCTCCACGTTCATCTCTCCGTCTCACCCCGTCAAATTATTAACTCAAGAAGCAGCACCAATCTTCGGAAGGAAACTTCTTGACCAATCTCGAACATATCCAGCAGCAGTGAAGGAGTACAAAAAGCGATACGGTCTTGATCCACCACCCGGTTTCGAGGCATGGTTCCAATACGCGCTGAAACATAATTCACCCATCATCGATGAGTTTGACAATATTCACCGCGCCATATCGCCATTTCTGAAACTCAGTGGAAAAGAGGTTTCGGAGATGATGGATAAGGTATATAAAACGCCGCAGAGTGAGGTCTGGCTCTGTGAGTTTTCGGGAAAGACTGCTAGGACAAAGTGTCAGCATCCGAATCGTTTTTACGATCGGCATTACAGCTATATCTTTGATAAGTTGTTGTGGAATTTTCCGGGAGCTTTGCCGGATGTCAAGTTTCTCATCAATCATTTTGATGAGCCGAGAGTTATCATACCACCTCAGGGAGACGCTGTGGGCAAAGCTATCCGACTGACTGATGTGTCGATGAAGTCCACTTGGGACGCTTTGACAACGTCTTGCCCATCACATAAATCCTCTAGGGACGACCGATCTATAGTCGAGACATTTGGACTCCCTTTTGTCAAAGATCACCTCTCCCAGTCAGATTTGTGCAAACATCCTGAATACAAAGATATGCACGGCACTTTCATCAGCCCAAAGACCTTTCATCTCATCGAAGGTTTGGCACCAGTATTATCAACAGGTACATTCTCAACAATGGGCGATATCCTCTTCCCAAGTCCAGCATACGTCGAAGAAGAGTTTCAGTACGACAAGACCCATGATATTCCATGGTCAGAGAAGAAGAACAACCTCTATTGGACCGGTTCGACTACAGGAGGTTACGCTCTCGACGATCAGTGGAGAAACCACCAACGCCAGAGATTCGTTACCTTGGCGCAGAACCTTGAGCAGCAAGAACACACATACCTTACAGAGGAAAACGGCGTGATCAACAGCTTCAAGTCATGGTTCCTAAACAGTCGATTATACGACGTCGGCTTCACAAGAATCTTCCAATGCGACCGCAAATTCTGCCGTGATCAAAAAACATTCTTCCCCGTAAAACCATGGGCCGACAAAGACGCAGCATTCCACTCAAAACTGGCCTTCGACCTCGACGGCAACGGCATAAGCGGTCGCTACTACAAACTCTTATCCTCAAACACACTCCCCCTGAAACAAGCTCTTCTTCGAGAGTGGCATGATGAGCGGTTGGTCCCGTGGGTGCACTACATACCCGTCAGTCAAAGCTTGGAAGAATTACCTGAGCTGGTGAACTACTTGACGTTGAATGAGGCGGGACAGAGGGTGGCGGAGAAGGTGGCGAGACAGGGGAGGGAGTGGATGGGAAAGGCTGTGAGGGAGGTTGATATGACGATTTATACTTGGAGGTTGTTGTTGGAGCTTGCGAGGCTGCAGGATCCGATGAGAAAAGGGGGGGGCTGATTTGCTTTGTCTCGAGGAGTAAAAAAAACTGACGATATTGGTTGAAAGTATTAGAATGGCAATACTAAATTCACTCAAATTTTCTATTGTATACATTAAGCTTAGCTAAAGTGGCCTACCCATGGCAATTGCTGACACCTAAAGCGGAGGTATCGAGTTGCGGACCTCGTTCATCATATCAATCAACTGGTCATCAAGTTGCTGATACAGGTACACATTGTGGTCTGCTTCCAGCAGTGACCTCACACACTCAGCTACATACACGGCTGTGCGTGCTCTCTCCTCAGGCTTGTTCGCAGCAAGAGCCTCGTGCGCTGGCAGAATGGTACTCCGGATCCACTCCTCGCGACACTTGAGCTGCATATGGACAAACGGCTTATACAACCAATCGAACCTCTCGTCGTCGACGTCGAGTCCGATCAACCGGCACATGGTCTTGATGCACAACGACTCGCGTCGCTGCGTGATGCTGTGCGGGTTTTGGGCAAAGTGCTCAAGCTGCTCGAGGTCCCGGGCGTACATCCGTCTTGCGTCCAGGATCTGCTCCATCAGATCAAGAGTCTTGACTTCTCTGTTCAGATCCAGAGTGTAGAGCCAGTCAAAGACACGGCTCCAGGCAAAGTGCGTCGTCGCCGGCTTTCCCTGCAGGATGTGCGTGACCCCGTCGATGAAGCGCTGCGGCGCGACATGCTCTCCTGCCCAGGCGCGGTTGGCAGGCTCAAAGAGCAATTTCATCTCGACGGTGTTGGAGTCTTTGTCGCTGTACGGAAGCGGCTCGAAGGCGTCCGGCTCGAGGGGGAGGTTTGCGCAGGTAGGCAGCCCGTCGACGTCGCTGATCAGCTTATTCGTGTCGACGTCCGGGTTGATACGCGGATTGTCGCGATGGTGGCGGATCCATGCGAGGCGGCGGTTGAGCAGCTGCTTCCAGTAACCCAGCAGGCCGGCATGCATGCAGGCTCTGGCGCCGGTGCCTTGGAGCTTGATAAGGGCAAGCTTGTTGGGTCGTTCGGCCATTATTGATGGTGTGGATAGGACCTTGACTGTAAGTGATGATTATGAAAATATTTAGGGAAATCTTACCCAAGTTTAGGCGACTCTTTGTAAGTTTAGATCAAGTGCTTCCTGATGATGAGTAAAAAGGTGTTGATGTTGAGGTGAGAAAACGGATTGTTTGGATGATGGACTCCGACATGAACAGAAAAAGTAAAGGCAGGTAAGGTATGTCGAGGCGGCTTCTTATACCACATGAAGCTATACAGAAGGTTTCTTATAAAATTATATCACGAAAGTATGTTGTTCTTCTTCAAATCAGGAGACTCATTCTTGTACACTGCCTTTGAGAACTTGAAGTTAATTTGCAATATCTTTTAAGACATCACAAACTTTAACTGTCAATCAATGAGAAGCTTGTCACACGTTGAGGCTGAATAACAGTGCATCATGGGATTCTTGATGCTTGTTCCACGAATGAGCGAATCAGCACCTGCCTTCTTAAGATAAACGACTACCCGCGCATGCCTCTTTTAGTGAGGGTGACATTTCAAAGGACTGACTCTGTGACCACGACAGGTGACAGAGGAGGCGGCTGTGGAAGAGCAAGGACGAAAAAAGGGGGGCAAAACAAACCTCGAGACCTGTACTCTAAAAAACGATAAAGCTTAGGCATGCTCAGCGTAGTGTGTACAAGTTATGACCGGTTCTTTAGACTACAGGATACAGGTTATAACATGATGTTATATTGACAATGAATTAGTTGATATGGTGAATGAGATCTGCAGGGCTGGACCTCTACTTCAAGTGTTGACAAGAGTCAAAGGATCGTGAGGCTATTGGTATATTAGGTGCAGTTAGAATCAGAAAGGCATGATTTGAAGTATAAAGTGCGGAACCCGTATGTGAAATTCATTGCTGCTTGTGTAGGGTAACGTGACGCTCCTCACCATGACCATCCCTATCAGTAATCAACAATTGACCAAGCCAGGGGAGCAAGAGACTCGGGGATATGAAACTAAGCGACAGAACTTCTCAGATCACTTTAGGATAAACTTAGGCATCTTTAGTAGAATTTAGACAAGTTATGACCAGCAATTCTATATCCTGAAGGAGGGCATCAACTAGGTGACCCGCGGACAGGCGAGACTCACGGCTTTCGATCACAAGAATACTTGTCATTATCTGTGTTCGCAGCCTAAAGCTTAACCTTATAGGCCGCCGTCATTCATAGTAAACGCGTAGATTGGTTCCCAGGCCACCGTTCAATGAATTGAACAAGTCTAGCCACACCGTCGAACTAGACATGACCACTTTAGCCCATCATCAAAGCTCTTGTCATTCAGGGGTTTTTATCCGCTGTCAACGGTAGAACCGGTCGGTGGGCGATTAGCACGCAGACTAGCAAGATTTGGCATCTTTGACGTGCGTGAACCCTTTTTCGCTTGCGCATTGTCGATCATGACTGCTTTGACCAATATACCGATCTGGTGGCGATTTCGGTGGCCAAGGCTCTTTTGTTCCGCATTCCTCGGGACATCGGCCAACTTCGTCACTGCTGAAGGAAAACAGGAACTTGTGGGCTACTCCGTAGTAGTTACCGCGATTCTTCGGTAGTGGCGGTGTTTTTGGTCGATAGCGCGGAGGACGCCGCGGTCTGGACTGAAGTGGATGAGGGAGATGATATTGCGGTGCGGTGTAATTCTACGAGATTGTGTTTGGGAGATATGGGTAGTGAGATCGGGTGATGTGAGAAGTGATAGGGCTGATTGAGGTTTGTACCTTGCATAAAGCTATCTTTTGTAATGGATTGTTGCGTATGACAAGACAAACATTTTACACGATTATCAACTCAACTCTACGGATATTTTACATGTGAATTATCCCGTCGGTATTACTTGATGCCTTGAAGCAAATGAGCGAGTTTTCTCCGTGAATGAAGCACATCTCTCGCTCCGACAAATTATAATAAACAAATAGTAATCGTAATTTCCAACTTCCCTCTTCGGAGCAAGAACTCAGATTCACTTTTCACCTTAACTAGCGTCAGTGGAAGATTCCGATTGAGTTGGCCCAATCATGGTAGCTCGATCTTCAGGTACGCGACGCCGCCTAGCCTTCGTCTTCTTTCCCCTGTTTCGTTCTAGCCCGACACCACAACAACTCGTGTTGTTAATCTTCCAGGCACCAGGCTTACCCTAGACGGTGGAGGATTGAAGGATCCATACGTGAAACTGCGATCGTCCTGACGAGAGTAGAAGGAAGAGATTTTCTTATTAGGCGTTTTGGATTGACATGTTGTCGTCGCATCATGAGATGGTAATTGATTGACCGTTTCACGCCTGATTGTGGATATAGTACTCCGTATTTACGACCCAAGCACTCGGGTGCCAGTGACAGTGACTAACCCCCAGCGGAATTACTCCGAAGCACAATAGCGCCGTCCGAAAGGAAGCGGTAATTTGCATCTCCATACCCTTCGAGCCAATTGCGTTGCGTGTATGTGACGCGACGTCTCTTTTATTCCCCAATTAATTGCCTCGGACTGATTTTGGCATTATCCCGAGTGCTTCTCTCTGGTGTCCCGGTCTGTTGGGACTAGACGGGGTCTGTGGCTGGCTGGTAGTGAGCTTTAGTGCAGAGACTACTGGGTCAAGAGTCAAGTAAGTGCACACGGGGATAAAAAAAAGACGAACGGCGTGCAGAGAAGGGCCAGATCTAAAGAGAATCGTGGCGTCATGTCCGAGCACTGCTTTTTGGCACTGACCATTGCGGGAGGGAATTGTCCGCGAGTCTGCCGTGTTGGTGGCCTGCTTGGGTTTGCGTGTTGGTGAAGAAGACGACGTCTAGATTGCAGCGCTAATAACAACAGAGTTTCATTGACAATACCCTGCTATTCAATAACGACGCAAGCCACTTTGTTGCCTCTAAATTACAAAGCTGTGGAAAACGAAAAGCCATTTCCAGTGCGGGCAGATTAACAGCCCCCCTGTAGGTACAGAAACGCCACGAAAACGCCTGGAGATGGGTGCTCAGATACGGGAGGCTCTATGTACGCGGCCGATGCGCACTGATACTAACAATTTGGTGGTGGCCAACAAAAACTACTCGCCAGGCAGATAAGGTAGGTGTGCATGCACAATAGAAATCGAGCACAGTTTATCTCATTGTGTGAGATTGCCTTTCCGTCCCGAGCCGTCGTCTATCGGACATCCAATGTTACATCACCTTTTTTTGTTTGTCTCTTTGAACGTGTGAGACGTCAGAATACGGGATGTGACATGTTCAATTAATCGTGTGTTTCCCTTGCTTCCTGTGGAGTTAAAACGGGGGTTTGGTATTGTTCAATTGCATGGCTTTTGCGGGCGGGACTGAAAGTCTGGCGTCATTCCAGCTGTGAGGGCATTTACGAGGCCATGCAAGTCTCGGGCGTAAAAACGTGACAGTCGGTTCAATTGAGGAGAAGAAGAAAAAAAAAAGCAAAGAGTCTCAGTTACGCATGCGCAACGGTTGCATAATGGTACGATATATCGTTTGTCTTTGAGACAGCTCCCTTACATTGAATCCTTCGCGATATTCACAGCACCACAGTGAGGTTAGGGTTGAAGCAGCAACAGGTGGAGGTCTAAGCAGGGAGATCACCAAAAATACTACAGATCAGATCTGGAATGACAAATAAACAAAGAACCCATAATTCTATCGATCTGATTTCCCCCGGAAACTTAACTTAACTTTATCAGCTCCAGGAACCTGGAATGCGGCACAGCCGCGCGTAAAGCTTAAGATGCATCTCGAGTGCCGTTTGCGAAAAAAAGGCACCAGAGCGTATTTAAATCAGAGTTACAGTAGTTGTGAACAAAGCCCACTTGGCCTCAACGCCTCCAAAGATTAAAAAAAAAAAGTGGTGCAGCAAACGGGAACGGGTCCCGGCTCGTTGGGACTGATGCGTGGAAATTGATTCATCATTTGATTGACTTGCATATTATGGGGAAGAAGGAGGAAAAAAAGCAATATCAATGATGCCATGCATGGATTCATCATAGGGCTAAGAACTCGTTTACGACACGTCTCCTCTCAATGGTTCACGTCAAAGAAGCAAGCAACCTGTATCACAAGGGATGAAAAAACACACACAAATCAAGGTTCAGTTCGTCCAGCGGCCCCTTTCTTTTTTAGGGGCCATGTCTTGATCCGGATCAGAGATGGAGGGAGACATACTTCGGGGCTTGTCTCGTTATGAGTCTAGACTTTGCCAAACTCACTCGGGTACAGGTTTCCCCCCCTGCATTTACCTTACGCACTTGTTCTTCCACGTGGCATTCAGATTTGGGAACTTGTTTATACAGTATCTTGCAGTGTTTATCGCCTGTATCTTGAGCTGGGCTGAGCTCGTGATGGGGACCCTGTATATATTGGTAAGAGGTATAATAAGCAGGGATGGCAGCTTACTGGCATGTTTTATACTGTACGACGCTGTAAATTGTCATTTCATGCGGTATTGACGTGGCTGGAGGTGGCATTTGGTTAATCATCCAGTCAATTCTCTTATTCGGTTATCTCACGATCCATTCATATCTCACAATCACAATGGTAGGTAAGGTAACCGTCTGGTGGAGAGATGACCAGGGGTCCGAGACATCAGCGCACTCGACAAGTAGGTAGCACTCTTCGCATCGCATCGTGACTCAAATGCAAGGGAAGAGCCAAGAAATGCATACATAAACGAACACTTTCCTTTCTTTTTTTTCTGAACCATTTTCTCTTCCTTCGTTTTCTCTCGATTGAAGCGACGTCAAATAATCTCTCAAATCCATGTCCCTGTTCCGCGTTTGGCGTCAGGAACGCTTCTCTGTATTCCCGTGCTCGCCCTCAGCTCTAGCGCCAGAGTCTGTCGCCATGAGGCTTCTGGCTTACAGCGAGTTGACTTTTTTATCCCAGTGCTGCCTCGCAAGCTAAGCTCCCCCCATTGAGCAGATCTTTCCTATAAAGCAAACCCTTGCGTTTAAAAATGTTTCAGGCGAAAGAGTAAAGAGTCACGACCCTGACAGCGATGACCAAGAGAAATATCCATTTTCTGCAGGTTCTCATTTTGATCCCATGGCATCTCACAGGGTTTCTTTGCTTTAATCCCGACGTGATCGTGATGGCCCCCTTGTGCTCTACGCTAGCTACAGGCACTAACAATAGATCTGGACACAGTGTAGCCTCGGCCAGAGCAATACCAGCTGAATTGATGGTGTTGCACTGTGAAATGCGTGACACGGACCCTGTGAAATTTGCTGACGATTGGGGATGAGATGTCCCCTGCACCCCTGCAAAGCTTAATGTGAGCAGGGCCTGCCCCTCGGGTGACGATGTGATTTGTCCCCGGGCTGTGCCTCTGCTATTCTACAGCACTTGAGCAGTAAACGTAAGGTGACCATTTCTTCAGTGCTGAGATTTGAGTGTGCTCAGTTATCGTGGTTGCATTTCGTCCGAGCGTACATGTCTTTATTGCCCGCACTACATACACTTTGGTTTCATGTTTGCGATCTATCCTCTGCATATCTCTCTCCCTACCGCCTTTTTATTCCCACTCGGATCGTTATCTTTCCTTGCAGCTCATGCCTTGAATTGGAAATATCGTACTTGGCCCAGGCGGGCAATACACCCGTTCCCCGTTTCCTTAACGACATCACATCGCGCGTCGCCCAACTTCCCCCCTCACCATCGTAACCAGGGTCCGTGGCACTTGGGTCTTACAGTCAAAGCGTCGATCTGCTCTGCTCTGTAACAGGGGTTCCCCTAGTCTTTCTAGCTCGCCTCGATGGGATGGGGAGCTGACGGATGTGGACCCCCCCGCCGCCCCCTGGGATCTTGGCTTGAAGGCGTAACGCTACTCGTTCAGGCCGGCAGATCCGTTCCGCCTTAGACGACTTCCGTCAACACTCTCTGGGATGGCTAGGATGGATGGATGTATGTACAGTGCGGTACCTGACGGTAGGAATTCTCGACTGGCATGCACCAGACCCGATCTCCTGGTGTGGAACTGGTTCCAAAGCGCCATAAAGGCTGATTGACCTCCCCTCCCCATTTTTAAAGCTAAAACAGCTTTTGGTATCTCGTTTTCCGCCCGCTCTCGCTCAAAGGGAACAAGATCCCCTCTGTCCCCTCCCCCCCAGCTCTTGTTGGCTCCTCTCCCCATTCGTTTTTATATACAAAATAATGACCGCCGTGGGAACCACTCAAGCTGCTGCAGAGAGACACGACAAGGAATACTCTTTCATTGAAGCCCTTGCTCTAGGTCCCCGCGAGTCCTTCTCCCTCGTATCAAAGGAAGCTCTTGGCCTGCCCTCATCCCCGAGCAGTCCTGTCCTCCCCGTCGCCCCATCCATCGCTCAGGTCACCACCGTCACACGACCTAGAACTCCTCCTCAGAAGAAGCAGATCGTCGCTCCTGTGTCCTCGCAGGTCCACGTCGCCAGTCCCATCAAGAGCCCTACCACAGCGCCGTCGCAGAGGAGAGCTCCCAGCGTCACCACCAACACCACCACCCCTACAGCCCCGAGATCGCTCACCAGCAAAAAGAGCAGCGCCATGGCCAACTCGACAAGGGCGCAGAGCGCCTGCCTGGAGCTGTGCCACAAGACCACGGGGCTCGGCGATCGTATTTCCGTGCGCATGCTCGAGTACCTCACCATGGTGACCAAGCAGCCGCACGGCCTCGACACCCTCGCCCACGACTTCCTCGACACGTGCGAAATCCTCTTCTCCATCGAGGCCGGGCTCGGTGAGTGCATCCGCAACCAGCAGACGTTCCCCGGCGACGTCATCTCGGAGCTGAGCAAGAAGTTCCGCGTGACCCAAGCCGACTTCCAGCTGCTGGACCAGATGCTCGGCAAGTTCCTCGAGAACGAGCGCAAGGGCGCCATGGGCCGCATGCGCCGCGGCTGGGGTCGCATCTTTGGCGACAACGACATCGAGAAGATGATCAGCGCCCTTGGACGCACGCGCGAGAGCCTGCGTATGAGTGCGCTCATGTTTCAGTGGAGTCTGGGCAATGAGAAGATTGAGAATGAGCTTGGTATCGGCTACACTGGCCTCGCTGCTGCCCTCGACCGCATGGATACCCGTGCTGGCATGGCGCCGAGATCGAAGCTCTCTGACCACGGCGGGTCGCAGTACAGACCTTCTTCTGCGTCGCAACATCGTGGTGTGGAGGGACACAGCGCCGCCATGTCGATGGCTTCTCAGCCCCCATTGCCCCCTCTTCCCTGGACGGAGCGATCGTCGTCTATGCGCGAGGACACACTCGCTGCGTCACTGCATCAGGCGGATGCTCGTTCATTTACCGGTCATCATCACAACACTGCTAGTTCCATCGCCTCCAATGAGCGGTATCACTCTGGTACCACCGCTACCTTTGACCGCATGAGCACCTTTGACGAACACCACGAGGCACGGTCGCAACACACCGCCGTGTCAGATAGTGAGGTATCGCTTGAGGAGCTCTCGGGTCTGGATCTCAACGGTGGCACAAAGGTCGTGCGACTCAAGGCCGATCCCTTCAGCATGCCCCGCTGGAACCCGAGAAACACCGTCGGCGCCGACGCAGCAAACCTCAAGTCCGCTCTCCTCACCGCCGTGCGCGGCAAGAACCACAAACTCATCGAGCAGCTCCTAGATCGCGGTGTATCCCCCAACACTGGCCCTGAGCATCTCGCTCTCAAGGAAGCTGTTCTCAACAGCGACGCCGAGGCCGTTCGTCTGCTCCTCCTCTTCGGCGCTGATCCCAACGGCACTGATCGTGATGGTGTAACACCGCTCTTTGCCTCGGTGGAAAAGTCTTTCCTGGCTGGTGCCGTTCCTCTGCTCAAGTACGGCGCTGATCCTCGCTTCGCTATGGGCGAGGATAACGAGACTCCCCTCGCCGCTGCTTGTATCGCCAACAAGGTCAACTTTGCTCACCTGCTTCTCATCTACGGCGGTGACCCTAATCAATTGACCGCCACCGGCGAGACACTCCTCAGCAGCGCTATCAACAAGAAGACGCCCAAGAAGTTCATCGATCTCATCCTCGACTATGGCGCTGATCCCGACCTAAAGAGTCGCGAAGGAAAGACTGCCTTGTTTGAGGCCATTCAAAACTCGCGCGTTGATATTGTGCAAAGTCTTCTCGACCACGGCGCGAACCCCAACTTGCCTGGTCCCAAGCACATGCTCTGGCCCGCCACCTACCAGAGCGCCTGTCTGCAAGTCCTCCTCGCCCACGGCGCCGACCCCAAGAAGGCCCCCGGCATCATGGAGCTCGCCGTCAGCGTCAACAACATCGAGTCCGTCAAGGTCCTCCTCAACGCAAAGGTCGACCCCAACCAGAAGAAGGACGGCGTCTACACGCCCCTCTGCACATCCATCCGCGACAACCGCCCTGACATCTTCCACCTCCTCCTCGCCAACAAGGCGGACCCCAACGTCCCCGCCAGCGAGTATCCCGCCTTCAAGTGCATCACGCACAACCGTCTTCACTTCCTCCCGCCCCTTGTCGACGCGGGCGTGAACCTGAGCTCTCCCAAGGGCATTGTCGAGACTGCTGTTAGTGTTAACAACATGGAGGCTCTCACATGGCTGCTGGAGAAGGGCATGAACCCTAATGATAAGAACCCCAAGGGTCACTCACCGTTGACGACTGCTATTCGCGAGAACAGGGTCGAGATGGTGGACTTTTTACTCAGCCACGGTGCTGACCCTAACGTTCGCGGTCAAGACTGGCCCGTGTGTATGGCCGTCCGCAACCCCCCCGTGCTCAAGCGCATCCTCTCTGTGCTCGCTGAGCCCCGCGCCTTCAAGGGCGTGATGGAAATGGCCGTCGTCGCCAACCAGCTCGAGTCCGTCAAGCTCCTCCTCGCAGCCGGTGTATCAGTCGAGGACAAGAACGGCGGTGTCTTCTCACCGCTCACATCCGCCATTCGCGAGGACCGCAAGGACATCGTGTGGTTCCTCATCAACGAGGGCGGCGCCGACATTAACGCGCCCGGCGAGCACCTCCCCGTCGTCAAGGCCCTGCGCCGCTACCGCGGAGACTCGGAGATCCTTGAGTTTCTGCTTGAGCACGGCGCTGATCCTAACAAGGTGTACCGAGGCTGGAACGGTGTCATGCAGGCTGTTGAGAACGGTGATGAGCAGATCCTTCGTCTTCTGGGCGAGAAGGCTGGGTTTGATCTCGATGTGAAGGATGAGCTTGATCGAGATGTCACTGAGATTGCTGCGTCGCGAGGCTGGGAGGAGGCAGTCCAGATTCTGAGGGAGTATGCCATGACAAAATCTGCTTAATTTACTGGGTCATTTGAGTTGTAAGATGATGAATGCTTGGGATTTGGGATGGGGTTGGAGTCTGCGAGATTGCTTTCATGGGAATTGGACTGGATTGGATTGGATGGTTTGCCTGGTCTTGTGGCCTTTATATATATATCCTCTTGTTTACCTTGGGCATTTTCTTTTTCATTTCTTCGTTTTTTGTTCATATCCCACTGGTATAGTACTACCATGTATCTGGTTACATTTTCTTTGTCAATCTATTTGTTGGCGATAATACAGATGAGTTTTGAAGCATCATGGTCCCGATCCGAATGTCTCAATTGAGTGCGCGCAACATGTAATTTAGACTTGTCTATTTACTTAAATGCAATCATCTATAGCCTGTTTCCCATGTTGACATGAACTGATTTAATCTGCGTGTACGCCTCCAATCCCGCCTCACCAAGCTCCCTCCCAATGCCGCTCTGCTTAACACCACCAAACGGCACACGAGGATCGCAATCTTGTGAACTATTAATCCAGACCATGCCCGCCTCAATCGCAGCAGCAACGCGATGAGCCTTTTCCAAATTTGTCGTGAAAGCAGCAGCGCCAAGTCCATACGTCGTATCGTTCGCCAACTCAATCGCCTCCTCCTCCGTCTTGAACGTAGAAACAACAACGACCGGACCAAAGATTTCTTCGCGAAACACTCTCATAGAGGGCTTGACGTCTGTGAAGACAGTGGGAGAAATGTAGAATCCCTTGTCTGAGTCTCCGACTTTTAGAGGGTGACCGCCTGCTGCGACTGTGGCGCCCTCTTTCTTGCCAATGTCGATGTACTCTAGGATCCTCTCGTACTGAACCTTGGATACCTGCGGTCCTTGATACGTTTCCTTGTCCCACTGGTTACCAACTTTGCTAACCGTGTTGAGCGTATCAATAAACTCCTTGATGAATTTCTCGTAAATAGTCTCCTGCACGAGAATTCGCGATGTCGCGGTACAGATCTGTCCTTGGTTCGACATGATGCCGAAGTGCGACCACTTTACAGCCTGATCAAGCTCTGCATCATCAAACACAATCAATGGAGATTTCCCGCCCGTTTCGAGGGTGATGTTTTTGAGTGTCTTTGCAGCGACGCCCATGATGCTAGCTGCTGTGGCTGTTGATCCTGTAAAAGCGATCTTGTCCACCAACGGATGCTGCACCAACGCAGCGCCCGTGTCTTTGCCCAGACCATTGACGATGTTGACTACTCCAGGTGGAAAACCAGCTTCTTTAATAAGTTCACCCAAGACAAGAAGACTTAGGGGCGTTTGTTCAGCTGCCTTGATAACAACTGTATTCCCACAAGCCAACGCAGGGCCCAGCTTCCACGTCGCCATAGACAGAGGATAATTCCACGGAATGATCTGCGCAACAACACCAATCGGCTGACGAATCGTATACGCAAACTTCTTGGGCGTGGTATTAATAGTCTGACCGAATGTCTTATCAGCCCAGCCAGAGTAATACCGAATAACGCCCACAGCCTCAACGAGATCATTCTCCAGTGTCTCGATGTACGTCTTGCCGTTATCCCAGGCGTCAATCGTAGCAAAGAGCTCGCGCTTAGATTCAATCAGATCAGCGAGACGGGCCATGAGTTGGCCTCTGTCTGAGGCGGGGAGGTCTCGCCATGATTCATGGCGCAGTGCGGCCTTGGCTGCTTTGACGGCTTTGTCGATGTCTTCTGAATCTGCGGATTGAACTGTTGCGATTTCTTGTTCGGTGCTGGGCATGTGTTAGTGGGGTGAGTGAGGTATAGAGGGAGGGGTAGGGGACTTACGCGGGGTCGATTGATGTGAGGGTTTTGTTGCTTGATGAGGGGACGAATTCGTTGTTGATGAAGAGGCCGGTTGGTTGAGACCATTTCACTCCGTTGGGAGCTGTGAGTTCAATTGAGGCAGCCATTTTGGTGATGAGATGAGTTGGTTAGTGTTGATGGACTGGGAAGCTTGCAGAAGGCCTCTTGTACTTGAACTCTTGATGAATCTAGTATGATACTGACTGGCTCTCAATCCAATCTGATATAGACCGATGAGAATGGCGATTGTTTCCGTCGTCTTGATCGCGCAGACCTTCTCTTTTTAACTCCCCCTCGCAATCATCTCCACTACCGAGATAGGGAAGTGAAGCCTACAACGACAGCGCTGAACTCCACTAACTAACTACCCCGCATCTCCATCGACCTGCTCACACTGGGCAAAGAATTACATCTCAAGCGACACCTCATATAATGACTCAAAGATAAGATAATGTCTATCAATTATCTCATTAAAGACTAGCTTCCATTCACTTTCGAGTCTCTGCCTCTTCAGCCACAGCTCGCGGAATCTCTTCATCGAGCCCCGTCTCCTTCGGCTTCCAGCCCAAGACTTTAGTGGCGCGACGGGGTTTGCTTCGGGCATTGCTGCCGAAGAATACTGAGCCAGCCGGGAGTGCAGTGTCGACCTCTGGCTTATACAGTTCTTCGACTTCAAGTGTGTCAATTAGTCCCTGGTCCTTTGCTGCTTTGGCGACTCGATCCGAAATATCGGCCCATGTCTAAATTGTTAGCTTTGCCAAATGGTGATGGGACGGGACTTGACTTACCAGCTCGCCAACACCAGGAAGATAAATCCCCTTCTCACCCCAGACATTCTCATCTTCACTTCCCTCCGCACCCTTCTCAGCTAAAAGTGTAAATAATCTCGCGAGGTCAGCGACGTGGACATTTGTCCAGGCTGCTAGACCGCGACCCGCTCTGACGGCATGACCGCGCTCAATCGCGACTTTTGAGAGTGCGGGGATTTGGACGCTGCGCTGCTTAACAGGACCTTGACCTTTGCCGTAGATAATGGGAGGGAGAACGAGAGCTGTCTTGATAGAAGGTGTTTCTTTTGCGATTTTGAGAATGTAGTTGTCTACCACGCGAGAGTCGTGGCTGCGGATGAGATCAAGAATGGAAGAGACGCCATCGAGGTCATCCCAGACTTGGTTGGAGGGTTCACCTGGTTTGAAGGACGGTGAAGACAAGTCCTTGACGGGCAATAAACTCGCACCAGAAATTTGAATCAAATAACCTATTCATCGTCAACACAATCCCTCTCACTCAATTCATCTTGTCTTACCATTTCCCCTCTTCGCCAATCCCCGATGAATCGCCTGCAACGACCCAATATGCTTATTCGACGCAACATCTAAGTTACCCCGCCGTCAGCAACACCACACCACCAAAACATCATGAAACATCACTACTGACTCAGTACAACCAAAGCTTGTGAAGCCTCCTGTTCCACGAGTGTACTATCATCTAGGTCACCCACCACAGTGCGCACTCTCGGATACGCCTTTGCGATGGTCTCAGCTGCGTTGGCGTCGCGCACGAGCGTGGCGATGGTGTACTCGGGATGGGCTTGTGTGAGCTCGTGCAGGAGCTGGCCGCCTACGTAGCCCGATGCGCCGGTGCTGCGAGGGTTAGTAAGCGGAAGGTGAATAGGTTTGGGGTATTACAGAAAGATTGAGGTCATTTTGTGTGTGTTTACTTGGTGTTGGGAGTGCTGTGTTGTGCTGGAGAGGTGCTGCGGCTATGGAGATGGGGTTTTATGGGTGTACGCTGTGTCACGAATATTATTAAGCTGTGCATCACTAAAATTACGACACTGCGGCGATAATGGCGCGTGAATTACTGGATTTTATTTGCATGCGCATCCATTTATCAGCCACTTGAATAATGATGTTATAAATGCGATCAAATGCAGTTGTCGCGGAGACTTGCCTTTTTAGTGTCTCCCGCCCCAGATGAGGAATGCCACATCGCAAAGTGGAGACAGCCGTATCACCAACTACTAGCTGAACGAGAAGCAAAAGGATTGTGAATGGACCTTGTGAGCTCTAGAGGAACAGATTGATGAACGTGGATTCGAACGCACGACCTGCAAAAACGAAGAGTGGCGCAGGGAGGAGACTTTTAGGATTTTAGGTTCGGAGTTTAGAGAGTTATAGGTTATAGGTAGATACCACTGCACCACTCTTCGCCGATGATATACATAGTGCTTTTGGAACATAAGGGTAGGATGTAGAGTCAATATGATGGAATATAAAGGGTATTCCTTTAGAGGTATCACCACTAATTACATCCTCAGCACAGAGGGTTGGATCTCCCATATGTGCTTACTGTTCGGAGACATGAGCACGAGCAGATTGCTTGAGGTAAGCTCATTTCGTCCGCTTATGCTGACCCTGAAAAGAAAGGTCACCTAGAGAATCAGTATACATTTTGGTGCGAGGGGTAAACCTGTAGGCTGTATTTATACTGCTTGGTTAAGGCAGCAATTACGCCACTGAGGCAAATAAACCTTCTCTGATTTTGACCTCTGTGATGCTGGCCTACTATGGGGGCCTCATTGTTTAAGCCTCTGTTTGAAAAGCCAAAGGCTTCATAGCCTTGTACAAGGCTGACGACAAGGGGAAAAAAATACATAATGGTCATCGTTTGCATTCTGGCGGTTCTTGATCACTTTGCTAGCCGTCCGTAGTGTCCTTGGCTAATTCTGTGCAAGATTCCAAGTGCATTGCTTCATCTTGCATGAAGGGCTTATGTATTCTTCGCTTATAGCATACCTCTTGTCTGAATGCTGCAAGACTGACTGCATGCATTCAGCGTTTGAGTGGCCTTGTTGGGAAGTACGAAGAACATATGCTTCATCGAGGGCAGATACTGACAGGCTACATACCCGCAAGTGGACACGACGTAAAGAGGCGTTTGTTCTATAGTTTGAGGTCCATCACCAAGGGGTTTGAGGCTGTGACTCGAAATGTTGCCGTCGTATCTTTATTGGTAGCAGAGCCTAAATCTTCTGTCAAACGGCACGGAAGCAAGGAATAAAAGCAGCTGAAATTAGAACTAGAGAACATTCTGGTACGACCAGAGAGTCGATTCTTATATACGTTAATGAACCGGTCGCCCAGTTCACCGACATTGACTATTCAGTGTTTGACCGAGGCCCAGAGGTCAAGCGTATGTGAACGGAAACAATGAGCTCTTTGGGAGTCTTGGCTTGGTGCTTAAACAAGAGTTTAATGAGGTTTTGCAGAACCATTACATTGAGTATCAGAAGACATTCTTTCCTGGTTCGGCGCTACTAAGTAAGGCTCGCTCTAGACGCCGAGATCCCGATCTTTGTTCGGCCATGCCTATGGAACTGTACTTATTAGTCATCGTGAAAGCTTCTGAAGTAGAAGTATATACTCTAACTAAGACTATGATGTCCTCCTCACTTGTGTTGGCAGCCTGAAACCTAACCTCATAGGCAGCACTCAACTATCCTACAATACTGCTCTGGAACTCTATCTACAAGTGTAGTCCGGTATTATGGTTAGCAATGAATAGCTTGGATTGCTTGTCAAAAATAGATAGATTAATACTCTAGTGTTGATACCAGTAGTTCTCCCTGTTGCTTTGCTAGTGTCAATATTTGCCCGAGAGCTTGATCTTGGTGGCTTCTCCCATTTCAGACCGAGGGAATGACTGATCATACTCCTCTCTTACAGCACGCATACTTACTTATAGTATTGAGTGAAAGTAACCGTGTAAAGAAATTGAGCTGCTGATATAACTACCCGTCATCGCCTTGCACTCCGGCACGTCAACATAGCATCTGCCCTCCAAAGTATCACGGTTATCAGAAATGACTAATGATCAGCCATTCAAAGACGAGGGACTGCCCTTAGACTATCTTATCCCACAAAGGTATAAGCCCGAGAAGACTTCAGGCTCTCCAAATGCCATAATCCAGAACCTTGACTGGCTCAAGCTAACCCCCTAACGTCCCTCGCCACGGCCACTCCGATAAGCGGGCTACCCCACCCCGCGGAAACATTCCCATTTCGCCCTCTCACCAACAACACAATAACACAACCTTCCCCCGGGATCAATCTCCCTCGCGAGAAGAAGCAATCAACCCAAATCGTCTCATTTCATCTCATCTTGATTCTCCACTTTCCTATCCAAGATGCCCAAAAAGGTCGAGCGAACACGCACCTTCACAGGCTGTCGGACATGTCGCTCGCGCCACGCAAAATGCGACGAGGCTCAGCCTGGATGTGGGACTTGTAAACGACTGGGGCTTGCGTGTGGAGGTTATGGAGCACGGCTGTTTTGGATCAGGGATGATGCTGTTCGCCCGGAGCTGCAGCAGAGTCATCGAGGCTCGGAGTATCGGTATCCACTATTCTCCGGTAAGTGCTCCAGTCTGTGTTGGGGACTATGACTGATGAATGTAGAGAGCGAGAGACGGTTGATGAGTGATGAGTTGAAGGGTAGTTTGGGAAAACGAACGGCGTTGGCGTTGTTGGCGGATATTGATTCTGCGTGTGAGAAGAGTGATGTTGGAGATGCGTTGATGAAAGGTCCTTTTGGGGTCTTTCAGTCTGTGGAGGGGGAGTTGACGCTGGATACGATTGAGTGCTCTCCTGATACTAACACTGATAACACATCGACGAGCATGTATGCTGAGACTGATGGGTTCATTGAAGAGATACAGCGAACAGACTGGCCGGATCAGCTACCCGAAGATGACCTGGATATCTTTACAGCTTCATTGGATCCGAGCTTTAACATCAACTCTGAAGAACTGACAGCGGGCGATCAGATGAATATTAATGATTCTATGGCAAACTTCTTTGTCGATGATCCAATGGGCGCTGAAGGCCTCGCACTCTTCAGCCCAGGCTTCATATCCCAAGTCATGGGCAACGACACCACCGCTCAAGAAGAAAGTATCGATCCCAATCTCCAAGCCTCAATGAACGAAGTAGTCCCCTACCCAAGAAACATAACAACCCCCTCTGGCCTCCCCGAAGAAGCAGAGCCGTTACTGCGCCACTACAGACAACACATCGCCGGCCAACGCTCAACAATGCAAGCCAAACGCAAGTCTCCATGGGAAATAATCTTTCTTCCCTGTGCACTTGAAACATTTGCTGAGTTATCGTTATGGAACGAAGCTTCTCATACTCGCTCTTCGATATTTTATACGCTGCTAGCTCATAGTGCGTTGCAACTGCACATGTCAAAGGCGCCGAATTCTTTGGCGGCGGATTGGAAGGAGATTGGGTTGAAGAATCATGAGAGAGCACAGAGTCATCTGAGACAGGCGTTGCAGCATGAGATGTTTGGACCGAGACAGGCGAGTTATAAGGAGCTTTTGATGGCTATTCTTGCAATGGCGATGACTTCGGCAAGTTCCTTATCTCTGAATCTATGATCAAACGCTAATAGAGTCAGTTACACAACGGAGCTCGTGCGTTCCGCATCTTCCTCCTCGATGCAGAACGTCTCATTCGCCTTCGCGGTCTAGCGAACCAAGCCCAGAATCCCTTTAAATCACGGCTTCTGCATCATATGTACACTCATCTTCGTGTAATCGCAGAGAGTATATCCCTCTGGAGTGAGCCTCTTCCGGAAAGCTCTTCAGAGATTCAAGGCCGTGAGCAGTTCCGAACATTTCGCATTACGGAAGAGGGCTTGAACATGGGTCTTGATCCCGCTCAAGAAAAGACTGATGAGCTTGGATACAATGATATTCACCTAGAAGTTCAAGGTCGCTGGACCCAAACTCTTTACCCTGTCATTTACGGTATTCCGGAATCTCTCATGACACTCCTGTCACAAACAGTATCGTTGTCCAATGAGAAGAACCGTCTAGAGACTGTTGCACGCTGCAACCCTTCAATATCAGAAGCTCTCTCAAAACACACAAAAACCCTCGAAAATAGAATCTGGGCATGGCCCTCAACCCTCGACCCCACCGAACCCGTCAAGATGCCCACAGGTGACGAAGATCTCGTCCGCCATCCTCAAGTCCGCTCCATGACACTAGCAATCCACCAAGCGTTGGTGATATACTTCTACCGAAGAGTCTACGACATGAACGCCATGATCTTGCAAGATCTTGTGCGTAAAACGCTAGAGTATCTTGAGCCGTGTTTGAGTGAGTTGATCGATGATCAGGACTTTGCGACAAGTTTGGCGTGGCCTGCTTTTGTGGCGGCTTGTGAAGCTGTTAGTCCGGATTTACAGGAGCGAGCGTTGAAGTGTTTGGGGGTTACGGATGATAAAGGGGTTTATTTTACGAATAGGCCGGCGGGGGTTGTTGTGCCGTTGATTTGGGAGAGGAGGAAGCAGTCTGGGGATTGGACTACGAGTTGGCAGAGTCTTGTGCAGGAGAGTCTAGCATAGGTATGAGATTGACACTTGATTTCGGTTCTCACATTTGTCTTCTTGAGTTCTCATAAAGTCATTTTGTCTATTTAACTATTTTAAT
Source organism: Fusarium tjaetaba (assembly GCF_013396195.1). Classification (NCBI taxonomy): domain Eukaryota; kingdom Fungi; phylum Ascomycota; class Sordariomycetes; order Hypocreales; family Nectriaceae; genus Fusarium; species Fusarium tjaetaba. The sequence goes on along the minus strand of NW_023501334.1, from coordinate 38,212 downwards.
CATTAAACTACCTAATGCAAAATATTCATTCAAGCCAGCTTGACACCAGCATCCTTCAGAAGCTGCGCAAGCTCAGCCCTCTCATCATCCTCCAGCAGAGCAAACGGCTTTCGCAGACCTCCCGTCTTCCAGCCCTGCAACTCCATACCAGTCTTGATACCAGCACCATAATGATGCGCCTCCAAAAACTTGCACACAGGGAAGATCTTGGACCATAGCTCACGTCCCTTCTTCAAATCGCCATCAACAGCGATGGCATTCCAAAGCTGCACTGAGAGTTCGGGGAGAACATTGGTAGTTCCCCAGACTGAGCCCTTGGCGCCGGCGCAGAGACCGTAGAAAGTCAGTGTGTCCCAGCCGTTGAGGGCGGTGATGTCGTTGTGATGGTGGAAGAGAAGATCTGTAAGAGCGGGTGCATTTCCAGAAGTATCCTTAAGATACTTGACTCCAACATCTGAAAGACCAGCGATTTCCGCAGGCGACAAGCTTACACCGCTCGCACTGGGGATATTGTAGTACATAATCGGCAACCCACTCTCTTTATAAATCTCCCCAAACATCTCCCTCAACTGCTTCAGATTAGGCGCGTCGTAAAACGGCGGCACAATCATAGTAGCAGCAGCCCCAACCTCAGCAGCGTGCTTAGCGAGCTCTACAACACCAGAGGTGGTGAGGTCGCCGATGCCAGCGACGACGGGGACACGGCCGGCTGCTGACTTGACGCATTGGTCGAGGACATCTTTACGTTCTTGGAGGGTGAGGGCAGTGAATTCACCAGTGCTGCCACCGGGGACTAGGCCGTGCACGCCGGCGGAGATTTGACGCTGGATGTGGGCGTCGAGGGCGGGGAGATCGACTGTGCCGTCGGGTTTGAAGGGGGTTATGAGGGCGACTAGGATGCCTGTGAGTGCTTGGGGGGCCATTGTATGTGATTTGAAGAGACACTTGAATGAGTGAGTGATATGAGATGAATGTTTACGATGAAACTCTTGATTCTTGTTTGTCTATTATATGCTTCTTCTCTTTATCTTTCTTTACCAATTGGTATACCCCGCGTTGTTCTCTATCAGTCTCAAGATGAATGGTTTCGTCAAAATAGGTAAGTTTCCACGACGTGGGCGGAGATGCTTGCCAACCGTGTTTGGTGGGGTATCAGCTGCCACATAACGCCCAATTTGTTAGATCAAAGTCAAAAGAGGGAGAGAAATGAGAGTAGGGCACTTTGTTAGTAAGATTTCTGGCCTTCCTGTTCGAGAGTTGCTAATCGGGTCCAAGCACACGGGATCGTCGCAATCGAATCTCCGTCTTACGGCCTGTGCGAAGGGAGCCTGCGCAGTGACTTGGGTGCTTTCGAGTACCATGAAAAGGAGTCACATATTTAGCAATTTAATAATAAAATATCTCACTTAGTTTTAGATGTGCAGATAAATGTGTCGACTACCAGATCAGCGTCATTCCTTGATGCGAGCTTACTGACAAGTGAGCAGCTGCAACAGTACAGTGAATGGAACAGGACATCAGAATCGAAGGCCAGTACTTTTCATCTAATAAGCAATAAATAGGCTTCGGGTTGTCGGAGGGCAGACTTCGATGTGATTGGACCACGGGGGTTGTGTCACTCATGTCTTGATCGAGCTGTTACTAAATCTGGACCAAGTAGACGCATATCTGCTGTTATCGGCTTGTAGTTCTTTCTGTAGAAATTGTAGTTATTTTGCATATTTACATCTTATCTCCCTGGACACCAAGTAGCGTTGGTTTCGCATGGTGCTAAAGACGGGCTAGGAGCTGACCAGTCAGTATCCTTGCTACCCAACAGCCACATAAGTCCTCGAAGGCCGTAGCATTAAATATTTATACATATAGAACTTAGCTTGAGATATTTGACCTTTCAAAGGTTACTTACCATGCTACACGAGACAATTGAGTCCTCTCTAATCATTTCTACGAAACTATACATAGCCCTCGAGCTTGAGCCAAGCGCTCGAACTTGTTTCGAAGACGCTTATTGTGAGCATAGCTTGCCGACCTTGGCCTATACCTTAGTGACAGCGATACTGCCGGAGGCAGGTCCAAGCTTTCCGAGGTTTTGGGGTCTACTTGGAAAGACTACAATGCCCCTCGATCCTTTGAGGCCTCTATCTACAGGAAATCAGCGGTAGTTGAGCCTGTACTAGTGACATCTGACTGGTGGCAAATTCGCCCTACAGCAATCAGGACGGACCTCTTATTCAACATCAGAAGACTGAGATCATAGCTCTTTTGCTAAGGCATATAATATGGTCAGAGATTGTGTATTTACTGCTCCGGAAGTCTCATAATCTACAATAGTGGTCATCAGCTTGCTTGCTAAATCCAGACCGGGTAGGTAAGTATTAGCGCTCAAGGCAAACTCCTGCATGTAGACTCTATCAAAATACAACACTACCACCAGCTTTCATCCGAGACTAATGCAGCATCCTCCATCAACCTGTGTCTAACATGTTGATTCCGACATCAACTGATAATCACTGGCCGACCTGAGCAGCAAGAGTCTTAGTGGCTGGGTAACTATCGGGGAGCACTCCGGCATCGGATCTGGGGTCCGAATTAAGGTTGACCGTTGCATGACACGGCCCAGCTTCAAGAGCCCCATCTCTTCTCTACTACCGACGATTGCCGACATCTCCAACCTCCCTGTATGTCAATATCCACTTCATAAAGTTAATAAATACACCACTCATGGTTCAAAGATCAATGCTGAACTCTGGTCTTCATAAGCCGACAAGAACCAAAGTATCATCCAAAGAGGACCCCAGCTGCATGAAACATCCCTGACGTCGGCCCAACTTTCTCCAACTCAAGTGGCGACTCTGCGTTGAAAACTTTAGAGTTCGGACTAACTGTACAGCACAGCTGCACCGTGTCCTGTCCCTCGTCAGCTAGTTACCGCCACCCGACAGGCTAGTATAGTAGTACCCGCAGATCCAGACGTCAGGATGGACAAAATTTGATCATCATGATTCTGGAGTCTTCCCTGAAATACCCACTTTGATGTGATGATGAAGTTGTGGATATGCGTATCGAGACTATTGATGAACTAGGGATGAAATGCGCGCAGTGGAGATGGGGAAGCGCTTAGGCTAACGGTTTTGCTGAGGATGATATCCACAAGAGATCATGGGTATTTATCCAGTGTTTTGCGGGGAATGCGATGGTCAAGCTTTTTGGTTGAAGAAATGGTTGGAAAGTGATGGCTGGTTTGATGATGAGTGGAGTCACCCAAGTTTGAGCGCGTGGGAGTATCTTGAGAGCCCAGTCGTATAGGTATAGAGTTCTGTAAGTTTGACGGATCACAGAATATGAAGTTGGAAGAAGTAACGGGAAATATCTGCTGTGAGCGAGGTCAAACTGTCACATTGCGGGAAGCGGGAGCCATAGTGTGTAAATATGATGGTAGATTTATACCCCAATCTCTAATGTATGAATATGTTTTCTCTACTCTAAATCCAATGGTATACAATGCATAATGCTAAAAGAAAACAACGCTGCGCTTAAGTGGAATTCGAGTTATCGGCACAAGAGAAAGCAGCAGAGCCACCTGAAGCCTTGTACGAGTCGATGATGCCAACAATAGATCCGTAAGTACCACCGATCATAAGGAAGGTACCCGAGACAATAACAAAGATGCTGAAAGCAACCATAAGGTACCACTTCATATTAGGATCACGCTTGCCCTTGGCCCAGTTGTCATATAGCCACATGAAGCCATACAGCTGGAAGGACATGAGCGTACCGAGCAAGGCACCAACGAGGGAGACGAGACCACCGAAGACGGGAATGCCAGAGGCGATCAGGTAGGCGATGATGGTGGTGATGATGGTGCAAGCCAGCCAAGTTCCCCAGTGGACGGCGCTGTTGGAAGATAGATGCTTTGTTCCGCGGAGGAGGCGGACGAAGACGTACTTGGCGGCGAAGTGAATGACGAGGACGGTTGTTGCGAGAAGGCCGGGGAGGGAGATGCCGTAGGCGACGCGCTTGATGAGATGGCCGGCGGAACCGAGGGCGGGCGAGGCGACGTATGAGCCGCAATAGAGGTAGACGACGCAGCCGATGACGATGTAAGTGATGGTGACACCAGCTTGGCAGATGAGGAGAGATCGAGTGTAATGCTCAGGGCGCTTCATCTCAGCAGCAATGGCACTTTGAAAGTTAGCTTATTGAATCACGTATCACAGCTGAGGTAAACTTACAAGAAGCCAGGAGTTCCAGCATAGGCAAAGATGAGAGAAGAGATGGAAGAGATGGCCTCAGTGAAGCTGGGGTTTCCAACAACCTTCCAGTCAGACTTCCAGTGGCCCTCTTGGGGAGCAGCTGCAGGACGATCTTGAACACCAACTGCGATGGTGACGGTGAAAATAGCAGTCATGATGCAAACGAGGCCGACCCAGGCTAGCATGCTGATGCGGCCGAGGGTGCGAACACTGGCCAGCAGGAATCCGCAAATAGCAGCAACAGCGACGAAGACAGCAGTGCAAGTACCGTGAAGAGAGACGGCATTGAGACCAATTGAGATACCGAGCATACCAGAGCCCGCAACAAAGATCCAGACTGACTTGTTAGCTGCTGTTGTCAAGGTATAGACCGGAGTACGTACAGAGGCAGAAAGCGATACCGAAGATCTCACGTCCAACTCGACCAAAGATCAAAAAGCCTGCATCGTCGATACCGTAGATTTGAGGATGGTTGCGCTTGAAAACACCAATCATGTAATCGGACCATGTTGTGATGCCGGCGATGACGATGAGGCAGATGATGCCGGGGAGGATACCGAGGACGTCGAAGACAGCTGGGATGGACAGAACACCGAGACCGACCTGGGTCTTCATCATAAGAGCGACGGTGCCGATCCAGCCGACCTAGAGATGTTAGCTGACTTGAATATACTGAGGTTGTTGTTGTGAATGACGTACAGCGCGGTAGTTGGGACCTTCATCGGTGATATCACCAAAGACATCATCGTGAACTTGTGCTTCACCAGCGATGGAAGGGGTGTTGTTCAAAGCAGGCTGATCATTCTCAAGATCGTGCTTGAGGTCCTTCTCAGCAGGACTAGAGTAATGCGACATGATTGTTGAAGGAGCAAAGTGAATTGACCAACAAACAAAACAACTCAAAAGACTGAGAGTGCAGGAGTAGAGAGGCGAAGAAGGAAGAGAGAGTGGAATGTGGAGGAGATGAAGCAGAAAGTCTGGGGATTGTGGACACAACTTATACAAGCTCAGACAAGTTTGAAGTCGATCCTATACAGTAGCTGAACAAGTCAGGTTGGGTGCTTTGCCCCCCTAGTAGATCCCCGTGGTGGTTTACCCAAGAGAGGTTAGTCCGTGATACAAAACCTGGCATGCAAACTCGGTGTTGGCGAGGCTTATTATCTGGGTGTGTGGAGTAAGTCAGTCTCCCCTCAGACATTCTACTTTGTGTCTCTTGGCTACTCCATGTCCCCATGGGGTTCCCCGTACAAAACTCGCGGAGAAAGAGGGTCTCAATACGATTGACGAGTCCAGAACAGAATTGTCTAGACTCTTGGTCAAGAATTATCATCTCGTAAAAGAAAACAGGCAGAGGTCAGGCTATGACGTTGAAAGTTCCACTGGGAATAGCGAGTCGCGGTGCCTTGCTCCCCATAAACCCAAGGGATACAGTGTTATTGGCTGAGGAGTCAGTTTTTATTACCCCATTGCTCCGCAGTCGGGAGCTGCTCCGGTCTCCAAAATATCCACAACCCCAATTTTTCACTCTCCCAGAAGCATCAGACACGAGAGCTTCAGTTAATTATTGTGGAATTCGTTACCAATGTCGTGGAGTACGGAAAAGCGACCGAGTTCCACTCCGAGACCCCTTGATTAAATACCAGTGCGTTTATCATAAAATGGCCTGCTTTCCCAGGTGGTCTCATCACCTTCTCTACTGAGTACGATTGCAGCTGAATCTTTACAAAGGAAAATATTGCAAAGGATAAAAAGAAAAACAAGGCTGACGTCGGTGCAGCCGAGACAGGCAAATTTTCTCAGGCACGGCATTACTCCTCGGCACCCGGAAATAAGAGACACAGTAGACACAGTGGTAGAAAGAGGTGCGTCTCCAAATTTTACCTCTATACAGTATCCTTCTGGAACAATTCGCGCATGCAGGATGGTTGGCTGCGAACGATTGGGGAGGGGGCAGCACGTCGCAGATCACCGACCTTTCCGGGGTTCACCCTGTAAAGTCAAAGTCAAGTCAGGGGTTTGCACTTGAACCGATGGTATCCCATCGGGAAAGCCTCCGCGCTTTGTTGATGAACTGACTTTATCAGCGAGGCATTTTTTACTGATAAGTCGTATGTAACTTCAATCTGGTCAATGCATTTGGCATGAAACGTTGGAGAAGCGGAAATCATCGGTACGGCCACGTATTTGGTGGAATCTCCAATTTGCTGCACTGATGCTCAAGCAGTCAGTGAGCCTTTGAAGAGCGGAACCGTTTCCGATAAACGGTGACGGCAACTCCGTAACCAACGGATGACCTGCCGCTGCATCTCGCATATCTTGGGCTGTCATCAATTATCATCACCGTGCTCTGTATGGTAATCTCGGAAGATGACTGCAGGGTGGGTTCAGCCTAGTTCCCGATGTTAACGTTGCGTGATGTCTATATCGCTGAGCAATTCTTTATGTAAATATGGTCTCACTATCAAGACCCAACGGAACATCTTCTGTTTCTAGAAGCTCAGCAAAACCAAATGCTGTCCACTGGTGATTTGTACGAACGGGTGATTATCACGAGGTTGGTCCGTTCGCGGCAACGGTACCGAGATCACGGTCGTTCACACATGAAGCTTTCTTGGCGATATCCCACGTTATTATCAACAGCAGGTTTGGGAACGTGTTGGGGCTGATAATGGTCATAGCTTGGAGGGAATCGCTCACGTAATGGATATCTTTGTTCATGCATGATCTGTGCTGTGCGGAAGGGGGCGGAGCTGGTGGAGCTGGGCATGAGCTGAGGTATTTGCGTGATGACAGATTTCGATAATTGACTTTGTCCGAGCTGCCTTTGGGAGAGTAGGTTTGTGATGGTATGTGCAGATGGCTAGTGGAACGTGTCGAGCTTGATGAGTCTGACACAGGACTGGCTAAGTTGCAGTTTGTATTGCAGCAAGCGTTGATCACTGTGGTTGCTTTGATTGAACTCAAGTTCTCTATATAGGGACTTTACTGACTATTTATCATCTTTCTGTTCCTCTCTCACGGTTTGTTTCGGCTCATCATCGTGACACATACATTGAGATTACCCAATACTCCATATTAACCAAAGACGCTCAAGGCCTTCTTTCATGTGTTTCTCTCTAAATATTACCCTGGAGGTCTAGACTCAGCCATCCAAAAAGGCAAGTAATATGCATCTGCCAAGCCGGCCAAGGGATCATGCCAATGCTGGAATCTGCCATCCATGAAAGCGCCAAGTGATATATCCTGGGGGTGTTCATCAGACCCTTTCTCCGCTCCCCGCACGTGTCAATTCTTAGCATTCGCCAAGTTTATCCACTTGCCTTTCTGCTCTGCCACTCTCCGGGGTTTACGACATCTCGTTTGCTCAATGTGGATTCCGAATGGGTAAGCTACCGCGATGAGATGATAACCGCGCTCAGGCTTCAGAGGCAAGACAATAATAATACTTATGATTTTTGATATGAAAAAGTTCAAGTGATTATTTGACTTGATTCTGCTTCCAGCTGCGCTGCATCTGGATACTACTCATTGACTGGACACTAATAGAGCAGCTCCCATTTGCTAACTTTAAATCAAGGCGGGAATGCAATTTGACATGGGCTTATAGATTACACGCTACAATCACCTGGAGACATAGATATTACATAAACGTCCATGTCAAATTCATGGAAAGCATCGGGCCTTAAATATCCGATACAGGAAGCAACATATCCTCGGCAGATACCGAGGCACGGCTGTAAACTCTTCGTTCTAACTGCATAACAGTCAAGTTTGATATAGACTCATGCGTCGAATGTCCATGGGTTCTTCAGCGCACGTTCACTGACCGAAAAATACTCCTGGTAGATTCTGAGTACTCTCACCAGTCCTCTCTCTATATTCGCACGTGTCAGATATCCTGTTTCCTATGCTACGGTTTCGCAGGTCGCAATAGCAGTGGCCTAATGGCCCAAAGGAATAGGTACAGACTTGAGCGCAATCGGCCAGTAATTCATTTTGCAACCGAGCAAGATAAGCATACATAAGCTTGGCTGATACAATTGCCACTGAGACCTTGCTCTTATAGAATATTGTACACATATGAACAAGCTTAAGACTCACCATCTCAAGAGCTTAATGATTACCACTACCTATTAGCCAGACAGAATATGATACAATTAGGGCTCTGAAAACGTAACCGAATCAATCCAGGCTTCAGAGCCTGCATTACACATAAACCCAATATTAAGAGCCAAACCACCCTGATCGATCTGGCTCTGAGTATACGTACATGTATACGATATTTCTTGCCACTGATTGATAGTCCCCGGCTGCGTACCCATCGCCGCAACAACAAGGTTTCGCCGTCCAGCGAATAACCCTGCACTTCCATAAGCACAACCCAGCACCGCCAGGGTGCATCCATTTCCAGGGCGCACCCACGCGGAAGCTGGATATCCAACCCCAGCTTGAGGAGGCGACGAAAACACCTGGGTGATGTAGCTTGTTGATCCGCCAGCGGGGGAGAAGCTCATACGTGCAGAGCTTCTGCCATCGTGCTTGATGTTGGTGTCGAGGGATAGTGAGACGAGATTAGGCTGGGTGACGGTCCAAGGTTCTAGAGTGTCGTCGAATGAAAGATTTGTGACGGTGGGAGGACCAGCTGCGTCTGTAGTGGTTGTGGTTGTGACTTCAGAAGTTGTTGTACTCTCAACAGTGGTGGGGATTAGCTCTGTAGTTGAGATGGATGCTGTAGCAGCGGATTCTTGTGATGAGGTTGATATCTCGGTACTACTCTCGATGACAGTGGAGCTAATCTCAACGACTGAAGAAGTTTTCATGGTAGTAGAAGTGGCGTCTTCCGTAACTGTAGATATCCCGGTACTACTCTCGACAACAGTAGAACTTAGTTCCGTAGCTGAAGTTACTGAGATTGCAGTAGTATATGAGCCTTCTGTAGCGGTCGATTTCTCAACACAATCAGAAGTCAGTTCTTTGGTTGAAGAAACCTCCGGAATCGAAATAGCAGCAGTGGTAGTAGTGGCGTATCCTATGATAGTTGATATTTCAGTGCTGCTGTCGATAACAGTAGAGCTTAGTTCCGAAGCTGAAGTTGTTGAAAGTGCAATAGTAGCAGAGTCCTCTGTAGCAGTAGATTCCTCCGAACTACTTTCAGTCATCTCGGAACTCGTCTCTCTGGTTAAAGAGGTCTCGGTAGTTAAAACAGCCAAAGTGGTAGTGGCATCTGAGATAGTTGATGTCTCTGTGGTACTATCTATGATAGTAGAGCTTGGTTCTACTGTCAAAATAGTTGAACCCGCAGTAGTTGTAGCGTCTTCTGTTGCAGTGGTTGGCTCCACGTTGCTCTCGAAGATTGAAGACGCCACAGCTATACTTGAGGAGGTCACCGTAGTCGAGGCAATAGTTGCAGTAGTATCCCTTGACATAGTTGAAGTCTCACTCTCTGACTGGTCGGTAGTAAAGATCAAGTAGCCATCAGAGGAAACGTTGGTCGTTGAGAGGATAGGTTCGGCTGTACTGGTCGCCTTGGCGGAAGAAGACGTGATTTCAATTGTAGTCAGTATATCAGTCGTCCTGGCTCTCGGCTTACATGGACCGGCCTCAGAGCCTGCCAGTAAGAGCGCTGCTATAAAAGCAGTCATGATGGTCTTGGCGCTCATTTTCAACAGCATTGACGGTGAAGAATAACAAACAGAAACAAGGAAAAGAGTGAACAACAAGATATAGGACGGAAATAACTCCTATTTATTATTTACATAAAGAAAAATAAGCTTACTCGCTTGAAGAGCGTTCAGATCATATCATGCTGAGATTTTGCTCCGTAGGTGTTGGACTATTGGCAATAGTGTCAGCTTGGCAACAATAAAAGCATCACTTTCAAGGCGGTAAGCCAGGAGAAGATTCAGCTGCCAATCTTTAGTTTAATTAATATTAGCTCGCTTATATCAACAGAGTCAACTTGTTAGCATACTTAAAAGTCTCCGAAAAAGAATATTCTACCAGCGTTAGCTAAGCTTGTATCTCACTTTAACATCTAATGTCAAACTCCAAAGCCGGAATGATTCCAGAGACACTTCTCTGACCCCACAAAGACTCTAGAGTATCTCTTCCACACAACGCAGATTCAAATTGACCATTATTGATTGATTGATACTTAAAGCTTATGACGCCTCGGCGAGACATATCAAGCCACCACACTGAAAAATCCCATTTAACTTTAGCTTTTAGAAGGCAATATCCACATAGCCTCAACAAAGATAAGCCTCCTAGGGGAGGAAAGAAAACTCAGGACCTTAACCTTAAATAAATAAAATCTTTAGGTAAATTTAGCCTAAGCTTAGGGGACTCTTTACTTAGTTTATTTTGACACCCTAAATCAAGGTTTGGTGTTTTCTTGCCGCCCGAGGGCCTCTTAATTAAAAGCAGAATAATATACTTTTGTGATGACTCAATCAGTAACCTTGTTGACAGCTGCTGGAGGTATACAAATTGACCATTATCGATTTTTATTTATACCATAGGCTGTCTTAACGTGCCCTGTTAGGAAGTATTTCACGGTTAAACGGGATTCTAAAGTCAGCGCATGGTAACGAGCAAGAGGATGTTCAGAACCGAATCATAATTACAAACTTTATAGTTCCCTGTTGAGCCGGTTCGCGACATGAGGGGATGCCGTAAAGACAGTAATAGTTGTAGTTATTGTAACTGTGATTTCGCTAAAACTATAAAAATGGACGGATTCAGTTGATCAGCAAAGAGTTGAGTGAGATTGAGCAAGGACAGTGTGATTTTGTGTCCCTATACTAGCAGTTGACGAAACATTCAAATTCCTAGAATTAAGATTGTGTTGAGATATCGATACGGGACCCTTCCTATGAAGCTGAAATGTCATATACGGTCCTGAAATTTCCCCACCGAGACATTCCCTTCTGTGCCATGAGTCTGAGGCGTTATGTCTGCTCAGAAGTTCATGCATAGATTTATTGTCCGCGAACACTGCTAACGCGAATTGACCGTAGAAAGTCTCACGTATACATCAAAGGTATCACAGAACAGCCAGCAAGTCTTCCCAGAATTGTTAGTTCATTAATAACTTTTCATTATATGATTCTATATAACCCAACCCAATTTATACAATTCATCATCATATCGCATTAATTTATTTGAGCTTGAGGACAGCCTTGCCAAAGTTCTTGCCCTGGAGCATACCAATGAGGCCCTCAGCGGCGTTATCGATACCCTCAGTGACGTGAAGCTTGGCCTTTACACTGCCGTCGGCAAGCCAATTCTGGAGGTTCTCCTGGTGCTCCTTGTAGTAAGCAGGGCCGAATGCAGTGTTGCCGACGAGGAAACCCTCCATCTTGACCTGCTTGGCGATGAGGTTGATAAGACCCTTGGTACCTTGGCGCTGGTCGGCGGGGGTGTTGTACTCGGAGATCTGAAATTGATTAGTTATGCGATATTGAAAAGAAAAAGGGAGAAAAGAGTTAACTTACCAGACCGCAGACGGGGATTCGGCCACCGACGTTGATGTTGTCGAGAGCAGCCTCGAGGTGATCACCGCCGACGTTCTCGAAGTTAATATCGATACCGTTGGGGGCGAGACGGGGAAGAGCGTCCTTAGGGCTCTCCTTCTTATAGTTGAAACCAGCATCGAAACCAAGCTCCTTGGTGATGAAGTCAAGCTTGGCATCATCACCAACAGAACCAATAACAGTGAGACCCTCACGCTTGGCAATCTGGCCAACGATCTGACCAACAGCACCAGCAGCAGAGCTAATAAAGATAGTCTCGCCCTTCTTAGGCTTACCAATCTGGTGAAGACCAGACCAGGCGGTGAGACCAGGCATGCCCAGAGGACCGAGGAAAAGTCCAAGGTCAAGGTTGTGAGGGTTCTGGACCTTTCTCAAGTTGACCTTGGGAAGGGTGTCCTTGTCGACGCGGACGTACTCGGCGATGGGGAGGAAGCCGGTGACGAGATCGCCCTCGGAGAAGTCAGAGGTGTCGCTCTTGATGATCTTGCCAAGGGTGCCGTTGACGATGGGGTCGTTGATCTCGAAGGCGGGGGCGTATGACTTGACTGATGTGTCGCGCATCTTTCCGCGCAGGTAGGGATCGAAAGAGGCATATTGAAGCTCGACGATGACACCGCCCTGGGGAGCAGAGTCGATATCGACGGGGCGGTCCTCAATGACGAGATGCTCGCCGGCGACGGGGAGACCAGTCGGGATCTTTTTGTAAACGAGAGTCTTGTTCTGTGTCATTTTGGCGGTACGTGATGTGTGTGGTGTGAGAGGGGTATGAGATGAGATGAAGTGTATGAGATGAGATGAGAGTGAAGGGTATATAAGATGAAAGACGAAGATATGATAGAATATGAGGAATAAACGACGTCACTGCAACTTTTATAAGACACGGTGCATCAAGTACCGAAGCCACGTCAAAGTGGCGCTGGGCATTATACCGAGGCTCGTCGCAGGCTTGATTTGTAAGGGAGGAAACAGCATTGAGAATTTCTTGGACAACTAAAACGTCACAGCGCGGGAATGGTCCACATACACGGTGATGTTTCCCGAAGCGGTAATGACCTCATGGATGATGGTTGAATCACATCACGCAATCTCTCAGTGACAGCTTGAAACAAGGTGTGTTTATGTTACATGCCGAGGTTTACTATGTATGAGTAAGCCAATGCAGTAAGATTCTTATTGCTTCTCGATAATATGTAGATTCTGATATGAGAAACGGGAGCGGGGTGCAGGCTCAGCAGTGGATTGCTCGGATAATTAGCTGAGAATGGATTTGATGCGCTCTACTCCGTACCTCGGTCGGCGTCTCCGTTTCTTTTGGTTGGTCGTAGAATCAAACCGTAGAATTCTTTACATGCTTCTAGCGCTGTCTATCATTTATTTTCTGCATTAACGCCGAGTGCTTTCCGGTCTGTTCGTTTTCCTTCAACGTTATTTAAAAAAAAATGGAGAGACGTGAAAAGTCTAAGACTGCTGAGTAATGAAGCAAGAGTCATGCCAAGCGTCAAACCTGCAAACCCACGAGTCAAGTCATGGTGGCGACCTTCTACGTGGCAGTAAACTCTAACAATTTCTCACCAACCAATCTAATACCGTATCAACACTGCCGAGCCTCACAGACAATTCTGTTTTCGTGATAGCTTCAATCAAGCCATGTACTTACCCTAAAGCATTTCACGCATCAAAGTATAACCGAACCCCGAAAGCTTATTCCTCTTCTCCTCTCTGTTTTCACAATCACATCACCCCACCAGATAACCTGCGATAAACCTCCTCCCCCGCTGGCAGCCCTGAGAAAAACCACCATGACTCGGAAGTCAACCAGGCAGGGTGCGATTGAACCATGCAAGGAAACTACAGGAAGATCCAGCCGGCTCCGAGAGACGACGCCGATGAGATCGACCGCAAGTTCCGCGTGGCCAAACGCAAGCGCCAGCATGTCAGGATAGCCTGTAATCCCTGCCGCGAAAAGAAACGCGCCGTGAGTCTCATCACCGACTCAACAATCCCATGGTCACTAATAGAGAAATGGAAAAAAGTGTAATGGTATTGAACCGACCTGTGATCAGTGTCAAACTCGCAGTCTGGCGTGTATCTACCGCATACCACCCAAGACAGTTGACTCAACAATCAAGATTCAGAAACAGCTTGATACCCTGCAGCACAGCTTTAATCACTACGCGGACATCGTAGACCAGCTCAAGACACTACCTGAAACAGATGCGCTCAAGCTTCTGCAGAGGCTGAGATCCCCGGCGGATGTGAATGGGGCTTTTGCGTCGTTGCAGGGGAGTGTACATACCAGGATGCGACTGTCGAATCACAGGACGGCACAGGCTATACTGCCGACTACGAATTCAAGGCTCGAGTTTGAGCTCACAGCGTTGCATGGCATTGTCTACCCGACGCTGGTGCCGATTGATATTACGTCTCTGGGGATATCGCCTCTGGAAAAACCGGCGCTTCCTGTGGCGCGGACGGAGAGTTTGATGCAGAAGATATCACCAGCGAGTCCTGTTGTACTTTCGTCGGATAGAAGCCGTCAGCTTTGCGATAGTCGGCTGGAGGAGATTGATATTTCGTACTGGACGAAAGTTCCGATCAGCAATGAAACTGCTGCGGCGATGATCTCGTTATTTCTGGAGACGGATCAGACGATCGTGGGGTTTGTTGATGCCGATCTATTCGTCGAGAGTCTTGTGGAGCGAACTCCCCATTTCTGCTCTACGTTCCTAGTCAGCGCGATGTTATACGTTGCTTGTGTGAGTGCAGTGGTTTCTTCTTTTTCTTGTATTTATCAAACACGTACTGACTCAGTATGGGCGACAGCATGCATATACAGCCTTCGATCTGGAATCCGTAGCCGTTGGCCGTCTCTGCTTCCAAGAAACGGAAAGGCTGTTTCGCGCTGAGGGCTCCTTCGACGACATCATCACCCTAGCAGCCATCAACACCTTCAGCCTCGCCTGTCGCTTCCACGGACACGAGATGCTAGCTCAGGAACTGGTTGCTTCTGCTCGCCACATGGGGAAGAGGCTGGGCCTGTACGGCGTCCCGCTGGATAGTCCGTCGTCGCTGGCGTTCCAGGAGTTGCCTGATGACTTGGTCCGGATGACTGCACATGTTGCCTGGGGCACTTACAACTGGTTAACGTAAGTGAGTCGCCAAAAATGGTTCATTCGCATTTTTTCTGAGAGTTTTTTCAACACAGGATTCATGTTCTGTTTTTTCACGATGAGAGTATAGCGATACCGCCTGCTCTACCAGTACCTGGACATGAGCGACATGATGACATGTGGCCTCAGCATCCGCTGCCAGAATACATGGGCTCCTCGTTCACCAAGCTGTGCGAGTACTTCACGGTGATCCAGGAGGTAGCCGTGGTATATTCCATAGGGGACGGGAAACCTGTCGTTGACCATGTCCCCATTGCTTTCGCAGAAGCCAAATACCAGAAAATCCTAGCCTGGGCGGATTCTCTCGGTAAAGGAATGGCATGGGATCAGAACAGCCAAGAGCACGTCATGCTATTCCAGTGAGTCCACAAACTCTCCTCGAGGTATTCTGCTGACTCGATACTTTAGCATGTGGTTCCACTGCGCAGTCCTGGATATCTTTCGCCCCTTCGCCCACGGCCGCCACAAAAACTATACCCTCAAATCCTTCTCCTCCCAAGACAGCACCCCGAAAACCATCTTCTCCGCCTCCCTGAACCAGCTAAAACGGCTCGCCCTACTCTACCGCACGCAGCAAATGCCCAACAGCTACATGCCCTACATCAACATATCCCTAATCCACATCGCCAACACAATCTGTAGGGAAACAAACGACCCCACGGCCAAGTTTTACTTTCTCCTGTGCATACGCTACTGGCAGCACTTGTACGTAGGATATCCCATATTCGGGGGGATAGCACAGGCGTTCCTGACAATGGCGATAAATAACGGGTTGATCACGAACAGAGAGGCCAAGAGGCTGATGGCGGAGGTTAAGGCGCAGGGGGGGCATCATGATGAAGGGATCTCGACGAGTTTGATTGTGGATTTTGACTTGGCCATGACGAATAGGGACGAGGCCGATGTCCAGGCTGTTGCGCAGAAGTTTGAGGAGGTGGCGCTGTTTGATGAGTTTGCGGTGTACAAGAAGGAGGATTAGACGGGCGTTGGATTGAGGAGTGTCTTAGGAGTTATTATACCCTTGCATAGCTTGTCTTGTTTACATTATCGGTTATGGGACCAGGCATAGAATATGAAATAATTATGTGCTGTGTTTAATCATTACCTTTACAAGAGTTTGAATAGCTTCTCCTGAATCTCTTGGTTTTCACTCCGCTTGTCTTTCTCCCAAGCATCAATAGCCTCGCCGTCCATAAGCTCATGTACGTAAGCTGCCCCAAGAAACAAATACTTATCTGCAGTCGTTGGCCGTATGACATATGGTGTTCCGCCTCCAAACAGAACACAAACAACATCCCCAGGCCTCATACAACGCGGTCCGAAACCGATATAACCCGTGCCTGTAAGAAATATCTTGCTGTCATGAGAAGCCTCAATCAACTCTTCAAACCGCTGCGGCCCCATGACAAAATCGAAGTCGATCCTGCTCAGCATATCCAAATCAGCCGCTACGACTGAGGGATCATGGGAATAAAGAGTGTCGAGCATTCTTTTCAAGAATTCGAAATCCTCGGGCGATGTCCAGCATGGCTCTACCGGCAGAGAAATAGCTTTTGCGGCGAGCCTCACGAGCTCGAGGTATCTCCTCTGCTCGGGTTCTCTGCCGTCTTGGGAGATGTGAGAATGGATCATGAATTGCAGGGCAAAGGATATGAAATTATTGATGTATCCGTCGTCGGTTGGACGGGTTGTGACGTGGTTGATCATAGGGCCAGAGCTCTCATGGCCGGCCATCAGTGTCAGGAGGATCGTTCGGATGATATTTAAGCCGTATCTTTTGTTAAACACTTCCTTGTTATGTGTGATCATGTCAACGACAGCGGGAATGTCTTGGCGGATGTCGGTTCCTCTATCACACATGTCTCTGACTGAATCGGCCTGGATACCTCTCAGACTCAGTACCTTTTCGTTCCTTGATGGAACTAACACCATCGGTACGTCTCGTGAAGCAGTGAAATGGTAGTTGAGCAAATAGTGCTTATGTGAATCGTCATCATAGTGCCATCTCGGTGCCCAAAGAGGATGGCGTTCTAGGTCCTCAGGATCTTCCACATATGAATGATCGAGAATATTCAAATTATCTTCCGCCACTACCACCGAACGAGCAAAATCTGAAAAGACCTCTGTCTCACTCCTACTATAGTCTGGCACAATGTCGTAGGCTCGATCGCCAGCGAGTCCTATTAATGCAAAGATCTTGTCACGCACGTCTGTTGCGGTGGATGACGATGTCGACGAGACCAGATGCAGGAGACTGTCCTCCCCTACTTTATAGTGCCCCATGTACAACAGGGCGACCGGGTTCCACAACACGCCTGGTGAGCCTTTTTCAACGTCCACGTCGGAGAGTTTATAGTAGAGAGCGGCTAATCTGAAATTTATGAAGTCGCGTTTGGAGATGGTGATGTCTCCCCAAAGCAGCGCGAAATCGGAGGCGACTGCGACTTCTTGTATGATCCAGACTCTTGAAAAGTACGGCGCCCTAAGCATTGCGTTCAAGGCGTCCCAGGCAGGTGAATCTCGTGTTGGCAGGCCCAGCTCGAGCAGTTCGTGGTCCTCAGGGAAGACATCTTTATCATAAAGAAGAGGCTTCGGATTTGCCAGAGTTGAGATGATTCCAGCTGCGGAGGCTGCTGCATCTGGATCAGCAGGGCCAAGCCATGCATTAACTAGTTCTGCATTGGAGTAGATATGCCTCATGATGCTGACTTGCTCTGATCTCTCTGCTATGGAGTCTTGGTCTATGCAAATCTGATCGATCCATATGTGCCGTGGCTCTCCGGGGAGTCTGAGGCGTCTTAGGGCTGTGTCAAGACCGTCTGTGATGTTCAAGTCTTGACCGTTGCACTTGATTGCCTTGATTCGATCCGGAGGTCCCCACACATAGCTCAGAGCTTCATACTGAGGGGTTGCTTTGATTGGGTGCGTATGTAGTGTACCGCAGAGCTCATCACCGTGTCTTCCGGGATCAAGCGTAAATATTCGGATGGAGTCCTGACCTAATTGTTCATCGTATTTGTATGACAGGCTACCTTGAGCCTAGTCAGCAAAGCTTGATACACTTGACGGGAGACATACGCCTTGAGCAATAGATATATGATGGGCTTTTAAAAGGACCATGACGTCGCCATACAGGGGATCTAGCACGTAGTGTCTCTAAGCTGAGGGATAAAAGTGGCACGAAGCCTTTCCGTTTCAGTGATGAACACATCGTATCATGATGGACGAGGATTGCTTCAATGCAGAAGATTACATTGTCTCATGAGTAACAGTATCAGAGATTGAAGTAAATAGCTCGCGCTAGAGCATCGTATATATGAAGTCGGTTGATGCTTGTATCAAACACAGCCTCGTACTTTGGAAATTAGGCAGCCACTGCCTGATTGGGATTTCAGTCTTCACGTGCTTGTCTCAGCCGCATCTGCAACCTTACAAATAACAAATCAACCAAGCTCCGAAGTGGAAAATGCTTAACTTGATGGCGCCTATTTGCAATTCTACATTACTTATTTATTGGTATTCTTCCATTTGTCTCTGATGTTCTTTAGAGCATGCTGCCAGAGGCCTTACTGACATTAAGTAATGGTAATCTTGGTCAACCCGTATAACCAGATGTCCAGTGTTTCTCAATATTGAGGTTCCTCGGCCATTCCGAGACGAACATCGCGGCTCAAATGGGACGTGGTTGGGACCTTGTCATACCCGAGCAATGATTGGTCACCCAGAAGAATTGGGTGATCTGGGACCCTGTCATGCCCAAGAGGTGATTGATCAGGCCCTGGGACTGCACTTGGACCCTTGAAAAGTCGGATGTAGAGCGAACCTGTCAAAAAGCCTAATTATTAGTTAATAATGCATCAAGCCTAGCAAGTAACCCTAGAAATTTGCGTTCAGAATGGCTCTTCCTCGTCACACTCTTCGACTTTGTACTTGTACTGCCAACTTTCAACTCTCCAAAGTTTCTAGGACTTCGTTTATGGGTCATCGCTTCTCTAATATTTACAAAAGCTTATTCTCTCAAGATGAATGGACATGGAGATTTAAACAACTCCCACGCTGGGAGGACGGCAGTTGAGCTGACCCCCGACCCAACCTACGCCTATCGATCCCTCGCCATTGAGCCATCCAAAGATGATACTGAAATCCGAGAGAAATACCGCCCGTTTCTTCTTGAAGACGAGTTCGATAAAGATGATTGGGTTGCAGAATTGGAGCTGAGCACAGCTATCCAAATGGTTCAGTCTGAGATTCTCGATAAAGGTCTAGATCGTCTGCGCATTCTGGTCCTCTACGGTAGTCTACGGAGTCGGTAGGTATTCATCCGCAGGCTTGAATGCGAATAATGACCTCACCTTCCTTCAGATCATATTCCCGTCTCCTCGCCTTCGAAGCCTCACGGATCCTCCACCGTCTCGGCTGTGATGTTCGAGTCTACGACCCAACCGGCCTCCCTCAAAAAGACGATGTTCAGCACAATCACCCAAAAGTTCAAGAGCTCCGTGAGCTGAGCAAATGGAGTGATGGCCATGTTTGGATAAGTCCAGAGCAACATGGAAACCTCGTAAGCCCTACAATAATCCAGCCACCGATGATAAACACCTAACACAAGAGCAGACCGGCATCTTCAAACAACAAATAGACTGGATCCCCCTCTCAACTGGCTCCGTCCGCCCAACACAAGGTCGAACCCTCGCCATCGCCCAAGTCAGCGGGGGGTCACAATCCTTTAATGCTGTCAACTCGTTGCGAATTCTCGGACGATGGATGAGAATGTTTACAATACCGAATCAGAGTTCTGTGCCAAAGGCTTATACACAATTTACATCTGAGGACGAGGGAAGTCGCATGCTACCGAGTGGAAATCGCGATCGTCTTGTCGATTGCATGGAGGAGCTTGTGAAGTATACTATTGTTATGAGGCCGCACTTTGACCTCTTTGGGGATCGGTTCAGTGAGAGGGAGGAGAGGAGGGTGAAAGAGAAGAACGAGGAAGTCAAATAGATGAGATCAAGATATCATGTTAGATAAGTAGATTGAGCTAATTGTTTCGGATCAGATGAAAATGTAGTACATCGTCAAATAGATTGCGCTGGGCTGAACGAGGCAGAGCCTTGACATGCCGACCACAACTCAATCATGACAAGAGAGGCGAGGACAGCAAGTATCAGGATATACAAACTATCGCGAACTCATTCAGCCGGCTCAAATAAAACCAGCGATATCCAACTCTATCTATCAATTGTACACCGGTAAATCCCAAGGTCTTACGTCTTCATCGTTGCTTCGTCGCTCAACCCCCAAAAAGCAGCCCCAGCCCATATCTGTTCTCCAATACGCCCGGACGATGCGTCAAATCGACCATGTCCCATATGCACCCCACCCATCCGATGCTAAATGCCAACCCGGTCTATTGTATTTTTTGTTGTTTTGTCGCAGTGAGCTCATGCGGCGTCGGCTTCCTGCTCGGCGAGGTTCTCATCCGAGCCTTGCCAATCGTCGCTCTCAAGGCCGTCGCGGCGGATGAAGAGAGATGAGACCCAGCCCAAAATGGCCAGACCGCCGAAGATGCTCCAGGCCAATGCCTCGCCCTTGGGTCGAATGTTGATGGACAGACTGAAGAGACCGCCTGACACGAAGGGTCCGAAGCTGCGACCAAGAGCCGAGAGGGTTTGCGCCATGCCATTGAGGCTACCCAGGCTGGAGTGCGATGGAGCAGAGTTGGTGATCTATTGAGGTTAGTAACGTTCGAATGATAGCGCACAACGTTGGAGGGCTCACCAAAAGCATGACACTGGATAGACCGCCCACGGCGCACAGGTTCTTCAAGATCAATACCACACCAAGCTCAATATACAACCACATTTTGCCGCTTCCCAGGCCAAACAAAGGCTTGCTATCGGCGTAGCCAACCCATGGCATAAGCAGCATGCTGATACCCAGTCCCAGAAGCGAGATTTGGTAGGTACCGAGATTACCCAATCTGACCTTGAGCGCCTGGAAGAGGAAGGCTTGGAAGATGCAGCTTGCCAAACCTGCAATGCTCAGACTGATGCCAATCTTACTGGGCAACAAGTCGCGGCCGGCAGGTGCTGGTGTAGCGGCAAAGATGGGGTATAAGCTGTTGAATGAGATGTTGGAGAGTTGGAAGACGAGATACGTAAACAGAATGAGGATCGTGGTTCGGCTAAGGTCTTTCCATGCAGACATTGCCGGATCCGCCTTGTTGTCGCTATCGTCGTCGTCGTTCTCCGTCTCTTCGTCATCGGATTCCGATTCGAGGGCTCGTCCGGAGGAGAGAAGGGGCTGGTTCTGCGATTGGGATCGAGGCCAGCGCGCGCTCCATGATGCTCGTCGAGGCGGGGGCGTGGGTGAGGAGAACCAGGAAATAATCTTCTCAACCCAGGCAGGCTTCTCAAAGTTGACTTCTGTCTTGTCCAGTGTCTCTTCGAACCAGATGCTGACCACCACCACGCTAAGAGCGAGGAGACCAGCGGACAGAATGTTGGGGGCAAGATAAGGGTATTCTTTACCCATCCTGCCGACAAGAATGCCGCCCAGCGCAGGTCCGGTGATGCTGCCGAGGGAATAGATGACGGGGAGGTACGTGAAGGCGCGACTCTGGTTAGAGCGGTCTGTAACCTCACCCAGTACAGTCGGAACACACGCGGCATTTCCATTGAGGAGACCCATTGCGACATGGACGACTACGATCTGCCAGTATTCCTTGCAGAAGCCGAATACGCAGAAGCATCCCATCAAAGCTGTTGTGCCCATGATCAGAACCGGCTTGCGTCCAATGACATCCGAGGCATATCCCCAGAGGAAATTGGTCGACAGCTGCGCCAAGGCGAAAGAACTCGCGAGGATTCCCACATATAGACCGGCCTCGTCGTCAGGAATACCGGGCATATTGAGTACCATCTCAGGTAAATACGGCGATATCGAGTTCAGCGCGGTCTGCTCCGCAAGGGAGAGAAACGCCAGCAACAGCAGTTGTCGCACAGGCAGAGGCGTCTCTTCGTGGTCGTCATCATCTTCGGAATCGCTTCCATTCGACGGAGCATACGGTTGCTCGAGAGGTGTCTTGGGAGGAGTGGTAGGAAAAGTCTGGTATCGATGGGACTGTCGTCGCAAGGAGCTGAGAGTAGGGATCGGCGCGCCAGCATGGAATGAACCAGACGAGGCTGTTCGATTGACAGCCATGGCCCTGGCGGCGGCGTTGGAGGAGTTATTTCGTGAGGGCGCCATGATGAAGAAGTCAATTCTTGCAGTCCAAAGGCCTCTTCAGACCTTGGGAAAGCGTAGGAGGATGATCACCTCTCAAGCTTTGGAGGATCGAGTCGAGAGAGTGGTGACGTAGGATGTGCGTAGCGGATCTGGAGAGAATTATTTGGCGGGGCTGACACGCGCCACGATGAGAACAAGGCTCTAGCTTGGCATTTGCTTAAAAGTCCGTCAAGCCTTGATGCGAATGATGAGTATCCAAGATGATCGACCAATCTTCAATTGAGGTGAGACATCAATGTTGGATCGCTTGCAGTTGATTGATGGCCCGAATATCGGCCGATCGGTCTTTTCTGGGCAGGTGCAGGAAGAAAAAATGCAGGTGATTGTTGTTCCTGCCCTCGTGAGCCTGTCGCAAGGTACGATCGCTGATGTAATTGTGGGTCCATGACGATGAGCATCCAATGACGTGTAACCGTTTGTGATGGCGGCGGGCGGCTTACTCCGGCGAAAGCCCAAGAGAAGCTTATCCAAGTTTGTGATTGTTGAAATCGCTCTGTTGAAGATTTGCTCGAGATCTCGATTGCACGTGCTTAGATGCCTTTTGGGGAACATGAGGATATGATGCAATTGGTGAGATGCGGATGAGATTGATTGCGCGTGTATGCCTACCCTGTATGAGACGAGGTTCTTGGCCGAGGGATTGGAGCCTCGTATATACCTCCAAGGCCGGCCAAAGGGTCATTATCTAGGTTTTCCTCTGACGGCTTTATGCTGTAGCAATTGGTCAGTCATTATGGCACAATGTATAAGTTGTGAGGTAGATATGTTATTTGCAGTTGAGACTTGTGGCTAAGAGCTTAGTCCAAGAGTCAGAACTTAGTTCATCCCGACTGAATGTCCGTTACACACTATCCCTCAACCGGATCTGTAAATGCCTTATATCAACAATTGGGAACATGAGGCTGTTTGCCAGTCAGTCTTATACAAGAATTGACGCAGCCATCCGTGAACTGAGATAGTACCTCCCTCGCAGTTTGACAATTTCAGGTCAGCATTGCTTCATGTTCCTAATTACGACGCCAGGAATTCATCAAGATAAGCGTAATTGGTTTAGTGGTAAAATTCTCCGTTGCCATCCGAGCAGCGTCGGGGAGCCCAGGGTTCGATTCCCTGATTACGCAGTACAACCTCTTCTTTTGCTCTTCTCGAGTCTTTTATCTCTTTTTGTCGATATCGCGATGTTCTGATCTTCGTGTTTTGAGTTTTGATGCTGTGGCAGAACTGGTGGCTGTGTTGTGTGGCGCGCTGTAAATAGCTAAGTATCTCTGCCCTATAAACTTTCAAGCGCTGGATTATCAGGATCAGAATGACATTAATGAGTATGAATTAAATTAACTGATAATTGCATCTTCCTCTTTATATAGCCCTACACCCTCCTGTACCAGCATATCTATCTCTTCCTCGATAGACACCTCCTCTACACTGCTCTGTGGAAAATTGTAATCTGTAAGGGTAGGGTAATCCGTAGAGTCCAGAAAGCTTCTAAGGGCGCGATCGCGTGGGACTCCGAGTCCGAAGCTGTCAATGAGGTCTCTAAATGGCTCCTGGTCGAGAATTCGATGACAAAGAACCCGGGGAGGTTCTCCTCGACGACGCGCAATATGTCGTACGTGTGCATGAGGCTTGGTAAAAGAAGCTGCAAGCTCGCGGATCCTGCTAAACTCGGTTGAGATGTTCCGCAAGGCGGCCACAGTCAGTAGCCGGTCTATCAAAAACTGTAGATCGACCTCTAACGTGACCCAGACCTCCACTTCGGAAGCTCTATAAAACAGCCATCTACCGTCACCTGCGAGGAATAATATGACTCTTCTATGCAAGTCCGGACAGGTCTGCACCAGGACTTCGATCACGTCAAGAAACGACCTTGTCCTGCCACAAGGATTTTCCGTCGGCAGGAACTGGCTCAATGCGCCATAGAGAAGTGACTCGAATGCCGTGGTGTGTTTGGAAATAGATATTCCGTGTCCCAGCCACTGGAATGACGTATCGAGCTTTTTGGCGACATGCGCCTCTCCACCAAGTTCAATCATTCTTTGAATTATCCTGACTGCTAGTTCGGGTCTTGACGGTGGTAGACTTGCGAGTGCCAACTCATAAATGCTGTTGGTAGCAAGGTCCGGTGAGGGAGTCTGCAAAAAAGAAGAAGTGACAAAATCGTCGAAAGCAGTAAGACCATATGCCGCGACACACGGCCAGGACCGAAGAGGCTCCTCGAACCATAGATCAATATCCAGAGCACCAGTTTCATAGAGGCCTCTCATTGTTCCAAGTATCTCCAACATGATATCTTTATTCGCTCCCTTGTCGTTCAGCTTATTACAGCTAACAAAATCTTCATTACCATTAGACACGACCCCAAGCTCACGGTAGTAGGTGTTCGCCAGATTGAGTCGACATTGAAGCAGTTTGAGTTCTGTATCAACCAAGGTTGTTTCTTTTGACTTGTAAGTAAGGATTGTTTGACCAGCTTCTGTATCAATCAGAAAGTCATGAGCTGTGCGGTGAATGAACTGGACTGGTCGTGTGAGTGAACGGATCACTTCCGGAAGACCCTCTCCATTGTCGGCAAAACCACATTGTCGACCAACTTGTAGCATACCAGCGCATCGGGTTCGAATGTCGCATTCTGTCGCCTTGCACAGGGTACTCAACTCCGGCAGTGTCTTCTCATTAGAGTTGGGTGGGAAGATGAAACGGTCCTCAACCTTTATTGCGAGTGATAGTTGAACCAGGTTAGGCTCTTTCATGTAGCAAAAGTTTCCATCCTGTGCCTCCAGGCTTGTAACCCATCCGTCAGCAATGACAAAACGGAAGTACCTTGCGGCAGTCTCGCGGTATACTCGATCATTTCCGTTTAGTCTCTCCCACATGGTCTGATAAAGAGACTCAAGCTCATCAGGGAGTTCACTTAGCCTTTCAAAAATCAAAGCTTGATCATCATCCTTCAATATTCCATCGGTAACGCTTTTTATAGCAAGGGCAAGCCAGAGGAACACCCCTTGCGCTTTATCCAAAAGGGTATCCGTGAACACTTCCAGCGGTAAGCCGGCGGACTTCTCCTTTGGCAATGTCTCGAATTGCTTGCGTAGGTAGACTACCATCTCAGGTTTGGTGAGATCTTCTAGACGTAGATTCTGCGCTCCAATACTTTCGAGCCCTTTGACTATTTCTGTTTCAGGTCGACTTGACACACATACTTTCACTCGCTGACATAACGCGAGTCTTTGGATGACACTGAGTAGTGCCCGGTAACCATCATTGTTCGATATTTCGTCAAGGCCATCGATGAAAATGCATGTTGACTGAGCGCCAGCATCCAAAAGATACAAGAGAACTTTCTGGGCTTCTTTAGGCGACCATTCCTTATAGAAGTCCTTTTCTTGGGAGAACTTAAATCTCTCCAGTACTTCGTCGACGGCATCGGCATCTTCTGATAGGAGATTGTAAAGCAAAGAACACAAAAGGCCTCGAATGCTGTTTTGAGGTTCACTTCCGATCTTCCAGAAGAAATGCGATAGAAGTCTAGTGTTTGGTTTCCAGGAGCCAAGCAAACGCTTCGTGTTGTCGTTGTCGATAACGAATTTGACCAAAGTGCTTTTCCCTGATCCTGGCTTGCCTCGAATCCAGAATAGTTTATCACCTGACTGCAGCCAGGCACTGAAGTGTTCCCATATATGATCAATCTCATCGACCTCCTCTTCAAATCTTGCCTTTTCCAATTCAGCATCGCTTCCGTCATCATATTTCTGTTCATACTCGTCCCATGACTTGTATTTTGGGTCTCGGCGACAGACACGCTCATACGATGCGAAAACCCTTTCGAAACAAGCGTCTGATGATGGCAGCACATTATTATATCTCTCTCTGATTTCTTCGGACTTGAGGCTTTTCAAGAGCCGTTGGCGCTGGCTGTCTGAAATGTTCTTGGTGCCCAAAGACTTGAACTCGGAGGTGACGTGGGTGTTGATGGCATCCCGTGTAGTTTGGGCCTCGATAGAAACGAGTTGCTCTACCCTGGTAAATCCTTCCGCAATCTTCAGAATGAGGTTTTGGACGTCAATCTCTAGGCTTTGGAACCCTTGGCTCTGTTTTCGAGCTATCGCGGTGTCCTGGTCGCTTTTCATATCAAGCTGTTAGCAGGCGTTGATGAGATGAACCCTGAATTGAATACTCACCATATCTTCAACAGAAGTTCAGTCTCCATCAATTCCTTGCATTTCTTGAAGTATTCATTCAACTGATTAAGTTTGGATCTATGTCTTTGCGCCCCAAAAGCAGAATAGAAGGACTTGAACACTTTGCCCTTTTGGTACCGCTTGGTAAGCTTCTGAGCTTCTTTCCTCAGATCTGTAGCTGCATCTATGCAATCCTGTGATACCTTGGATAGTTTGTCGCCGACCTGGTTTCCCTGGAACATTTGGGTGCCTCGAGACTGAACGCGACGGGCCGCCTCCATCATCTTGATCGAGTACTCCTCAAGCTCGTGCTCAGAGGTAAGTTTTCCATCGTAAATCCTGAAACTGAGGGAGACTAAGCTCCCAGCAAACGAGATCAACTGGATAATAGCGCTGGCAGCGCCCAAGGCCTCTAATCCGGTTGCCATCCCGACCTTCTACGTTGTCGGGGTGAGATATTTTCTTGACCTCTGAGGCCGATGGGTAAGTCCGGTGTTGAGGGAGGGAGAGTCGAAGCTGGAAGAATTGGGCAGACATTGGGCGGCACTCCTCCCCTAGGCAGAAGACCACTGCGTCAAAATCTGACTGCATTTGTGATGCTGTGCTATGTTGTTGTCCAATCACGCGTGTCGTTTCAAGCCCAGTTTCACCTGCAGGATGCGTTAGCTGTGGCTGTTGGACATGGTTTTATTCCGGGGAAAATCCTGACTGGGCTTCTCATCAAGCGAGAAACGCACTATCTCTTTTATAGAATGATTGCAATTTCATCAAATATTATACACAAACACTCTATTCCTTTCTCGGCATCGAATCTTATATGCGGCTGACTCCAGCGTCTAACACTTGCAACATGATCTGACCAAAAGCTGGCAACCAGGTTGTGCAGTGTAGGTATCTGAGTGGATGTCGGGGGAATAGAGAACGCTATGTAATTTAAACTTCTCGCTTGGTGACTAGACAATTATCTTACTCACGATATGTCCTCAACTGATCCGAATAGGCCTTTGGTCATTAATTTCGGGGTAGAATTATCAGTCCATAGCCCTAGATAGAAATAAACCCGAAATATTATACTAGAATTTCAGTGCGAGCAGCTTTGAGCATATTACATACGAAGACAAAATTCATGTAAGAGAGCGCCTTAATGTTGCAATCACCTATATTAGTTGCAACGCCGTTCAATATTCCGCTTACCTGGACCACTAAAAACTTGCTCAACCACCGATTCGGTGAATGTTTGTCCCCGAAAAGTGTCATAAAGTGTCCGAGTAAAGAGAGAAAAGAGTCCGAAAAGCCATATAATAACTAAGAAACCGCCAAACCCTCCCTGCCTGGGGAAATTTGCCCCAAATCTTCCGTGAGAGATTCTCCAGTAACTCATATCGTGACGTAATTCTGCCTACTTTGACTTGACTAGATCTTCCATCATCAGCTTCAGCGAGAGCAAGACAACATGGCCCACGCAAAAGCCCAAGACGAGCTTCAGAAGCGTTACGAAGAAGGATCCCAGTCTCTGGAAGATCCCGAGGTGGAGCACATGATCCGCCAGGCGGATGAGATGATGGGAAAACCGGCACGCATGCTGATCGCGCGAGCAGGACTAGAAGGTTCCACCACTGCAAGCTTCAGTCTTCTTGACCATGGGTGTGGCACAGGTCTGATCGCATCCTGTCTTCAAGAAGTGATTCAGCCTTCGGTCCTGTCACAGAGCAGGATTTTCTGTGCCGACATTAATGCGCGGTTTGTTGATATTCTCCTGCAGCGCGCGCGGAGAGACCAATGGATCAACGTCGAGGCTGGCGTGCTGGATGCTCAAGTAAGGTCCTTGACGATGTGCTACAGCTTTTCGAATACTGATAAAACTAGGACTCAGGTCTTCCCAAGCACTCGTTCAGTCATGTAACCATGAATTTCGCCATGCATATCATCCCTGACCCAGCAGTAGTCCTGCGCGGTAAGTCTTCATCTTCAACTCAATAGCCTCTCTGTCATCTGACATTGCTAAACAAGATACGATTCGCATTCTTCGACCTGGCGGCCTCGTGGCATTCAGTGTGCCGCATGCCAACAACGGTCATGATGGCGGATGGGTACCAGATCTCCGATCAGCACTCGAATCTCTCCCCTTCCAGACGTCGTTTCCGGACCCAATGCCGGTGGCCCTTCACGGTAAGCCGGAATGGGTAGAGCCTGAAAGCATTGAAACGGAGCTGGCCCGTCACGGCTTCGTTGATGTCAAGATCGAAACTGTTGGTTCCATCCATCCCGTTGCCAATGCCGAAGGCTTTTTAGCTTCGTTTGGAATGATGATTAAGTGGATAATCAACACGTATTGGACTGTGGAGCAGAAGGAGCAGTATGAAGATGATTTCAATAAGATCCTGGTCGAGCATCTCCAGATTAAGCATGGTGGGAAAGGCTGGGACCTCAAATCAACAGCTATACTTGTTACGGCTCGGACGCCGCAGTAGTTTATATGCCACATAGTGTATAATGAATACATGATTCAGCTTGAGCTTAATACTAAGTACTTAATAATTTAGGAATCCTGTTAAGAAAATCTATCTAATTTTCCCGTTACTCCAAAGTCAGCATATTCTCAGGCATGATATCCGGATCCCCTATCTGATGCACAATCGACAAAAACTCCTCCGAAGAAATCCCAATATTATCAAGAAACTCCATATCACTCGTCATAGGATTCTGTACGCAATTCATCGGAACCTCCATCCCCAGCGTCTCCTGCGCCAGAAGTCGTTGTTGCTCCTCGTCAGCCTTTCTCGCTAGATCTTCGTCTGTTACTGCGAGGGATAACGTCTGAAGTCCTTGTTGCTGGACTTGGGCCACGAGCTCTTGGCATTGAGCTTCGAGATACACGAGCTCTTGCTTTCGAACGGATGCTAGGTGGTTGCCGCGGGCGATCATGTTGTCGAGGAGTTGGTGGATTAGGAGCCGGCAGCCTTGGTCGTCTGCTACACCGGGGAAGAGGGCGGTTGCCATGATTAGATGGAGGGCGGCTCCGAAGGTGAACTCGAGGTCGTAAGGGAGAAACACCTCTGTGAGGTGTCAGTAGAGACAGAAGATGGATAAGGGGTACATACCCAGAAGACTATACTCGCTGGTGAGGATTTGAAGTGTTTTGACAGCCGATTTTATACCGGTTGAGATCACGGCTGCTGTTTGACCGAGGAATGCCTCTGAGTTCTCATCTCCTGGTTGGCCAAGAATGTCAAGGCGCTCTTTTAGAACCGATAGTAAGAGAGGTCTTGTGGCGACGATGACGCACTGGGACTGTTAGAACCGACTACAAGAAAATAGTGGATGGCTTACTTGATGGTAGAGAAGTGTTATGTACTTTGTTCCTCGAGGCATGGTATCCACTGAGTTTTTGAATTTCAAGGAGATAATCCTCTCGATTTCTTGGGCGTGATGAGCAAGTGTGTGAAGAATTGCCTTGGTTTGCTCGAGGAACTGATCAAGTGGTGTTTTCTCTGGTTTATAGAGTGCTAAAAAGTTAGAAAACGGTGCAAAATGCGGGGACTAAAACTTACTGGTTAATATCACGGACAGAAGATGAGACAGATTCACTTGAAGACTGCGAGCGCTATCATCTTGTGACCCAACATTTGGTGGGTTGACTGGTGTAGAAATGTCACTATCTTGCACAGACATAGGAAGTCCCAAAGAAGACGAAAAATGCCGATCCATGATGTACAACGTCCACCATAAATCACGACAAGATGTCACTGTCTCACTACCGAGCTCATTGTCAGGTAACTGCGTATGCAGACCCTCCAACTGAGCTATTCGAATAGCCTGACCAAGCTGTAATTTGTCAGTAATGAAACGCAGACTTCCTCAGAAAACCTACATATACGTGAGCAGACTCCCTCTCATCAATCGAATACAAATACAAGCCAACCATGGCCAAAACCTCTATCGCAAATAAGCTATCCTTCCAGAGCGCCGTATGATCCGGCATTAGACCCATCGCACGCACAAAGAACTTTGCACCGGGGGGTTCCTTGGATGGGAGAGGCTGGGATGATAGGAATGCTGTTCCAAAGGCTAGAATCAAGAGAAACTTGACATACCAGAGGCGGTTCTCCTCTGCCTTGCTCTGCGCGTCAGAATAGAAATCACGGATCTGATTCACGAATTCTACCTCGTCGAAGAGGCGGTAGGTCTGGCCTAGGTGGAATTTGAAGGTGTGGAAGAGATAGATTGCGTAATCGAGGGAGGGTAGGCCTGATACGTCGGCTCTGTCTAGTTGTTGCCAGGACAGCTTGTAGACGTCTTCTTCGATTAGTTGCGGTGGTATGTTGAGACCGCCTGGTTGGAGCTTATCGCCGAGCATGAGCATGAGTCGTAGAGTGAAAGACCACGTCGACCACGGCGCAAGCCATACTATCAAGGCGTCAGAATGTTTCTCATGAACCAGTTCTTGCACTCACTCCACGTGCGCCTATTCTTGCGAGTGTTCTTGATAATCTTGGAGGGTATTGTAAACGCGCTCGGCCAGATAGTCAACGGCGACTCGCCGGTTTGTTGCGAGTAGGACGAAGTAGCTGCATCTTGAACGGACGGGTCAGATTGTTGTTGGGAGCCTACCGTGAGCGAAGGAGAAGCAAGACGGATATCAACCCCGCACTCACCATTGACATCGTTTCCAAAAGCAGCATCGTTAGTGCGCTTCAATCCAGGAGAGTAGTTATCTCCTCCAACTTGAGATGATGATATTGGTGGCGAACAATATGAGGGGTGAGAATTATGAGAGTGGACGGATGTTGCGTCCATTGATGAGCGGTATGGAGGTGGTGCTGAGGCCGTGGGAGGTGAGCGGCATGTAAATGCTGTGTCTATTTGTCCTGCATTGTCGAAGATGTTATTTGACGGTGAGCGCTGTTGCTGCTCTACTCGCTTTTGAAGATCTTGGAGATATCTTGGAATCGTCAGTGAAGGTTGAGTGAGATAAGGATATCTGGTGACGAACTTTTCTGATACCATCACCTTTGCACCTCCCTCTGTGAAGCGACACTGCACAGAACGTCGCTGACAATTCTGACACGGATCATCGCCAGAGCATTTGATCTTACTCTGTCTACACGCGACACAGCTATGACGCCGTCAGCCCAGAAACAGTCTCAGCCACCCAAACGAAGAGGGGCAAAGCTTAAAGCGGTATAACATACGCATTAGCTGTTCTTCTTGTCTTGCGAGGTTCCTTCTGCGCGCCTGATGCCATTATCTTACGATTGCGTCGAAGGAATCTTTGGAAGCTCCAGAAGGAAAACAGTTTTTTTTTCCCCTTTGGCTGCAGTGTCTTGGGTTCCCCTGCAGTTTGGTTTGGGTGTGAAGTGCCACTGACCCTAGCACCCCCGCACAAATGCCGATCAAGTGATTGGGTTAAGACGTGGCCGTTACCGGGGGCGACACTCGATTGACTACCGGACTTGGTATGATGCATGATGAGATATTGCGCTGATATTACTATTTGAGACATTCTAGAAGGGTTATTGCAACATTGACTACACCTATTTCTGACCTGAATTCTCTTTCTGACGCTCTGTGAAAGGATAGGCTGTTTCCTTGACCATCAATATATGCAGCAGTTAGACACCCAAGTATCCCCCATCCCAAACGTGACCGGCCCTCGCTCACTGGAATGCCGTGGCAGATAAGCCAACCTTCTCCCCTCGCAACGTCATTGAACAACACACTATCGATCCCCACAATATGCACTATATCCCATTGGCCACTGGAACAAAGGGCGTCTGGCCACGGGATCAAAGCTCCCAATGAGGAAATAATTCTTCATATCGCACATTAAAGCGAGGTCGGCGTCATACATGACGATCTCACTCACTTATCATGATTTGTGTGTGAGATATTCGAGGGGAGATTGCAGGGATCGGGATCTAGGGCCTTCCGATTGGTGAGGGGGTGAGATAATTACTCTTTTGGAAATGTTTAGCGGTGCTAGTGGGTTTGGTGTTGATAACGGTAGGTTTGAGATATTGGTGTTCGGGTCAATTGTTTGATATGGATTGGAGTATGTATGATAACGGTTGTAGGAGGAAGTATTGGAGTGGTAAGATGTTTAAAACCAATCATCATTGGCTTAAGCTTTCAGGCCCTGGTGTGATGCTGATACCAGACTCAGGCTAGGGGAGGAAATAAAACTCGGGACCTTAAGCCTAACTGATAAAAAGATTTAGGTAACTTAGTATAAATTTAGGATGAGTTTAGGATACCTTTTATAGAGTTTATTTTATTACCTTAAACTTAGGTCTTGTGTTTTCTTGCTCCCTAAGGTCAGGATAATTTTGAGGTCTACGGCTCTTGTTCCGTAGTGCATTCTTTGTTCATTCCGGGCTGATATCTTCAACTCAAGTTTGTCTAGATAAACAGCCGTCTCTTCTGCCGGTAATACCATTTAAGTAACATATGGTCTTTTGATAGTGATCTTTGAGGGGATTATTAATGACTCAAGATCGGATGGTCAACCAACATAGTCCGGCCCCTTCTCCGCAAACCCAGACCCGCAGATACCCCAACCGTGCACGAACTCTTCCAGAAGCTATCGCTAACGTAACCAGATGAAGAAGTTTCAGCCGGTACGGAACGCTGAAGAAAATACGGGGGTTAGACTAAGCGGCTTGATCTCCACGGCGGGGTACAATGGTCTTCAGTCTCGGGTTGGGCATCCGAACATAGGATCATGTGGTTCAGCACTTTGTTGTGATACTCCAAGCTTTGGAATGCAAGTTACCAATGACCAGAAAGAATCTGTAATTGAAGTAAGACGGGACTTGCGAACCATTACCTTTCGACCTCATAACAGCCCGGAGCCATCGGAAGAGGAATTCAGCGTCTTACAAAGCCATCATACGAGCATTCTCTCTCTGTCTCCAATATCAGAAAATAAGCAGCTATAACTATGCTAGACCTCATCATAATCGGCGCAGGCTTCTCCGGTCTTCAAGCCGCAGTTACAGCCCAAAAAGCCGGTCTATCCATCGCAATCCTCGAAGCTCGCGACCGCGTTGGGGGTAAATCCTGGACCGTTCCCCTCAAGAACAGAAATGGAAAAGCAGATCTCGGTGCAGCCTGGGTGAACGATGAACTACAACCTCTTGTATGGTCATATATCCAACAATTCGGACTCGAGGATCAAATCGTAAAGCAAAGACTTGGCCATAAAGCTGTGATGGTTAGTGCAGATGGGGACAGGATCGAGTTTCCTTTTGGAATTACACCGGATGTAAGTTGTAAAGCATGATATGTATTGGAATTTTGGGGAATGAGTGCTGATTGGGATAGTTTACTCCCGAGGAGAAGAACAATCTTGAGATGGTGAGGGATCACATCCAAGCCGAATCTCTGAAGCCGAATGGTTTCCGAAATGAAGATGATCAAATCAGTTTGTATCAATATGTTCGAAATCTCGGCGGCGGTCCCAAAACCCTGGAGATGGTGAACCTATGGGTGAGGGTAATGCACGGTCTTGAATCAACTGAAGAATCAGCAGCGTGGTTCATCGAATACTGCCGTACCAACCACGGTCTTCTAGCTATACGAGCAGATGACCGTACAGGCGGTAATTACATGCGCATCAAATCCGGTACACAATCCATCGCCAAAGGAATCGCTGATCTCATCGGCCATGAGCATATCCATCTCTCAAGCCCCGTCTCCTCAATCGAGCAAACCAAATCCAGTGCCATCGTAAGAACTACAACTGGAAAAGTCATCAAGGCCAAGAAACTCATCATCTCGATGCCTTCAGCTATGCTCAAGGAACTCACCTTCTCACCCCCTTTACCTCAACGTGCACAAGATGTCTACAACAACACCAAACTAGGTCATTATAATAAGGCTATCGTGTTTTACAACAAGCCTTGGTGGCGCAATGGCGGCTTCAATGGCTTTTTCATGGACTTTCGCGGCCCAGCCTGCGTTGTACGGGATACCTCTTTCGACGATGAAGGGATCTTCGGGTTCACATGTTTCGTCAACGGTAAACCCGGTCAAGAATGGAGTGAGAGATCTCCTGAGACTCGTAGAAAGATGATTCTTGATCAGCTCGCGCATGCTTTCGGTTCATCAGAGGCTTATAACCCGGTTGAGTTTGTGGAACAGATCTGGCAGAATGAGGAGTTTAGCCGTGGTGCTCTCGCCCCTGTTACCAAGATCGGTCATCTTGTCAAGTATAGGGATGTTTATGGAAAACCGGTGGGGAATATTCACTTTGTGGGGACGGAATATGCGACGCACTGGAAGGGATATCTTGAGGGTGCGTTGACGTCGGGGCGTGCTGGAGCGAAGGAGGTTATTAAGGCGCTGGAGGATCAATCTTTGCAGGCAAAGCTCTAGCTTGTAAGCTTTGGCTGATTGCGGTTACGGTCCGACCATATGAGTATGTTTTCAATGCGGGATTGTTGGATTTGTTCCTAATGATCAAGCCCCTTCAACTCTATCAGTGTACTATGCTTCTCACTGCTGTACGTACCCCCTAACTATGCTCCCGTTTTACCGCTCTCGGCCAACCTCCTACGAGAAGTGTCTCCCTTGTTTTCTTCATGAGCTCGATCTCTGCCAAAATCCATTTCTCGATGGCTGTATGGTAATTACGGTCTTGGATTGAAGTAAAACCCTTCCGGTAAAGACGCTCCAGAATCTCAAGCAGCTTGGCTTCAGTCTCTAGAAACATAACTCCAGGAGCGCCAGCCTGAGAAAGAAGCACAACAAGCAGAGCGACAACGGTCTGGTAGTTTCCATCGTTCCTGAAGAGACGCGTGTGTTCTCTCACAGACAGGAGTTTTGCAAAGTGGTCTTGGTATAGTTGGGCGAAT
Organism: Fusarium tjaetaba; assembly: GCF_013396195.1. NCBI lineage: Eukaryota > Fungi > Ascomycota > Sordariomycetes > Hypocreales > Nectriaceae > Fusarium > Fusarium tjaetaba. The sequence goes on along the minus strand of NW_023501334.1, from coordinate 2,937 downwards.
CTCCCGACGCTCGACAAGTTCATGTGTCTCGAGTAAAGTAACGCTATGGCGGTCATGACGAGGTCGTCGGTTATCGCGGAGTGAATAGCATAAAAATCCCACTCGTGTTCATCGGAGCCTTTCATCAAGGGGAGGATGTGATTCGAAACTAAGGCAGATGCCGTCAGTGGCTGGATCGAAGATCGCAGAGGAAAGAACTCACAGATATATATAAACTTTCGTTCGCATGGTGTGCGGCGATCCCAGCCTGGGCCCTTAACCTCGCGAGCATTAGTTGGCATAGTGACCTGGGGAATAGGAATGGCTCTATTTGTGCGACTTTCAGGCTCCATGTTGAAAGAGATAAAATCGAAAGTAATGTGGTGTGCTGAATGTGATGATGCAAGTTCTGCGTTTGAAGGCTTGAGAAGATCCCAAGGTTTGCTTGGTGTTGAGCGATCCTGCCCTTGGACAAGAAGTCAGCTATGAGAAGAAGGTACTCTAAACTCAGCATGACTCCCCCCAAGTTATCCTAAATTGTTAAAAAACATGCCTACGACTTTAATGACTGAAGATGAGAACAATAAAGATGCTTACCCTTTATGTCCTCCTCGACTGAAGTATAGAGAGTGTTTGACTCAAATCTCCATCTCCATCTCCATCTCGGGTTGAGGTTTGCGCTCAACTCAGCATCGGCTTCTAAAGCCGAGATTCTCGAAGGCGCCAATTCTTGGGCGGCCGCATCGCGAAGGAAAGTGTCGGCAAGAACTTTGACGGAATTGGTGAGGCTTCCACTCCTTCCCTTTTTGTTCAGCGTATCATCTGTGGTCCTCGGGGTCTTCCCCGCATCAACAACTTCCCATAAAACAACAAATCTCCAACTCCTCACGAAACCTGACACCTTTGCATCTCCATCTCAAGCCAGGTACGGGAGATCCCAGCACCGACGTGTCATTCGCGATCGTTTTAGAACAATTCCCAGTGTAAACTCCAACTGCCGCCCACGATGTCATCGCTCGCCTCAACCCTCAAGGATCCCTCTCTCCTCGTCGAAAGGCGCCCTTTCATCAACGGCAAATGGCCTACCTTCACCTCCTCTCAAACCTTCCCAGTTTACAACCCCGCGACAAACACCATCATCGGCTCAGCACCAGAATGCACCGTCGACGACATCGACAGCGCCATCTCCGCGGCTTCAGAGGCCTTTCCCCTGTGGCGAGCTCAATCAGGCCGCCAGCGCGCAAAGATAATTCGCAAAATTGCAGAGCTACTCACAGGGCATAAAGCCGACATCGCAAAGATCATCACTGCAGAGAATGGAAAGGCGAAAGCTGATGCTGAAGGTGAGGTGATGTTCTCGGCGGGGTTCTTTGAGTGGTTCGCGGAAGAGGCGCCGAGGCTGTATGGCGACGTTGTCCCGCATTCGCAACCAAATTCGAGGATCCAGGTAATTAAGCAGCCTGTGGGCGTTTGCGGTCTGATCACGCCTTGGAATTTCCCTTTGGCGATGGCTGCGAGAAAGGTCGCTGCTGCGCTTGCGGCTGGGTGTACGGTTGTCCTCAAGACGGATGGCGTGACGCCTTTCTCGGGCAATGTTCTTGGTGTTCTTGCTGAGCGCGCTGGTTTACCAAAGGGCGTTCTCAATATCGTCACTGCTCTGGACAACACTCCGAAACTCGGTCTTGCGCTGTGCGAGTCTGACGTCGTCAAGAAGGTCTCCTTCACGGGCTCAACCCGGGTGGGCAAGATCCTGATGAAGCAGTCAGCCGACACTCTCAAGAAGCTATCTCTAGAGCTCGGAGGTAATGCACCGTTTATTGTATTTGACGACGCCGATCTCGAGACCGCGGTATCCAGCGCCATCATTGCCAAGTTCAAGGTCACCGGTCAAACCTGCGTTTGCGCCAACAGGATATACGTGCAGGAAGGCATCTACGAGGAATTCTCCAAGCGCCTGATTGAGGAAGTCGCCAAGTTCAAAGTCGGTAACGGTGCTGACCCTTCAGTGACACATGGTCCGATGACGACGAGCGTGGACAAGGTCGAAGAGCATGTCAAAGACGCACTCAATAAGAAAGCGACTCTTCTTTTCGGCGGCCAGCGATTACAAGATCTCGGAAATAACTTCTTCCAGCCGACAGTCCTCGGCGATGTTGACGACACGATGGCCGTGACTTATGAAGAGACGTTCGGGCCTCTTGCGGCGTTGACCAAGTTCAAGACAGAAGACGAGGTTATCGCAAGGGCCAATAAGTCCGATGTCGGATTGGCTTCTTACATCATGACAAATGGCCTGGCGAGATCGCACCGTGTGCAGGAGAAATTGGAGTTTGGTATGGTGGCCATCAACACTGGTGTCATCTCAGATTGGGCTGCTCCGTAAGTGCAAACACTTGTTGAAGAGGATCAGTGACTGACTCTTTGTAGATTTGGTGGTGTCAAACACTCCGGTATGGGGCGTGAGGGCAGCAAATATGGTGTTGATGATTACATGGTTCTCAAGACAATTGTCACTGGCGGTATCAATACCGTGTACAACCCAAGGCTGTGAAGAAGGAGCATCTTGAACAAACATGCTCAAGCAAACGACATTGCAACAACAATTCTGTGACCCATCAAGGTTGCTTCCACTGCATTCCACGTCATACCTTTGCAGTGAATGGAGTCATTGAGGCTATTGTTGCGATCGTGTGAATAGGCCCCAAACGACAGTGGCAACGACTGACAGCATATCAATTCTCACATCTACCAAATCGGATCATCTCTCTCCCAAACATCTTTCCGTCAACCTTTCCATCAACCACCCTCACCATCGACACAAGAAGAGAAAAAACAGCATCACCCCAACATCAGACATGGCTTCCGACAAGATGAAGTCGTCCCCTCTAAAGCCCTCTACCCCCATCGACATCCCACCCGGCCGAAATCGCGCCCTTACCATCGACCAGCTCCCTCAAC